>NC_085139.1:158701925-158781421 GCF_024139115.2 Armigeres subalbatus
GTTCTCTGTATTCTAGTAAACACGTATCGACTTTGAAGGAATTTAAAAAAATCTTCTGGGATTTACAATATTCTGTGAAATCGTTCATAAGTATCGTGAAATTGTTGGTGACAAGGGGTGAAATAAAACTAACGAAAATGAGTGAAGTGGGTTTGGTTGAGGTTGAGCCACAGCAAGTGGAATTGCAGGATTCGAACAAAATCAGCAAATGCACGGATGTTGCCGACGCTTTGGGGCACGGAAATGGCCTGTAAGTTTTCTGTTCTATCTTTTATTTCGTTGGTCGTCCTTTTCGGGATGTGATTTTCTACCTGAACCATGCAAAAGATGTAGTTTTTCTTGTTACCTTCGGGTATCCTTCGAAGATGGGAATATGGAATGACGATGGAAAACAAAGAAAAAAACATCAAGACAAAAAGCATAACGATATGCACCAGTGACTGTCAACGGTTTAGTCGCAACCCATAGAATTTGTAAAATTTTGGAATTGTAATTGTACATAATATATTATCATAACGGAATCCTATAGGTTACCCCATATTTTAGGTCAAGGAAGAAACACTGATATTAAAACACATTATTCTATAAAAAAATATTTGAAGGTTGTTTTGTTCTATTTCTTCCCATTGAACTTGTCCTGATGTAAAGCTAACTAACAGGTCCACGTATAGTTAATAAATTACAATTACAATAGGAAAAAAATAGTGTGTGGACAATAGAACAAACTTTCATCTTTCTGCCGGTCTATATAGTACAACGATGAGTGATTCTTTTACCGTTTCAGGAATAATTCTGGGAATCGGTACAAAATTCGCATGCCGGTGGATCGCTATGCGTCGGAATATAACATGAATCATCCAAAGCGCGGGCTGGCGCTGATTTTTAATCATGAACACTTTGAAATCCCTCAACTGAAGGCTCGAACCGGAACCAACGTGGATTGCGAGAATCTGGCAGCCACGCTAAAGTATCTGGACTTTGATGTTCGCGTGTACAAGGATTTAAAATTGCGGGAAGTGCAGAAGGAGGTGGAGAAAGGTTAGTGGAATTGGTAACAATATTTCAGTAACAGGATTGATTTGATTGAGGTTAGGGAAACGCCAGTTGAAATAATATAAAATTCATTATACATGAATGGAATTCTGAAAATCCCCAAAAAAACGTTTTAAAAAGAAAGGTTGTTTGTCCTTTCAGTTGCCATGATGGATCACTCTGATCACGATTGTGTCTCCATCACTATCCTTTCCCACGGTGAGTTGGGCTATCTGTACGCAAAGGACTGCCAGTATAAGTTGGACATAATTTGGTCTTACTTTACCGCAAATCGCTGCCCAACGCTGGCCGGCAAGCCGAAAGTGTTCTTCATCCAAGCTTGCCAGGGAGATCAACTAGACGCAGGCGTCACCCTAGCCGAACGCACTGAGACGGACAGCGCCGGCTCCATGAGCTACAAAATACCAGCCCATGCCGATTTCCTGATCGCCTATTCAACCATCCCGGGATTCTACTCGTGGCGCAACACGCAGAAGGGCTCTTGGTTTATGCAGTCTCTTTGTCAGGAGATGAATCAGCATGGCAAAAAGTACGACCTGCTGACACTGCTGACGTTCGTTGCTCAACGTGTGGCGTACGACTTCGAGTCCAACACGCCGGATATTCCTATGATGCATCAGCAGAAGCAGATCCCGTGCGTGACCACCATGCTCACGAGGCTGTTGCGTTTCACCGACAAGTAATAATGTTGCGCGTGATCGCTTCTTTGAATCTGCTTTGAGCATGACACCTAGCGTAGGCACCGTTGAAATTCAAAATTAAGTAACACTTCCAAATCACCTGAGCCTGTGCACTTCGTTCACGTTCTAGACTGGTGGATTTGACTGAGAAATTGGCTGTTTATTGATTCGGATGTTTCACGTATGTATTTCCTGTATTGATATTCCTTTGTTTTACGCTAGACTAGGTTCTCTTAAACGTCTAAGTTAAATGTCAATTTTATAAACTTCAACTATTACACTCTGTATAAATCATTCTTTCTAAAGTACCTATGGATAGGTACGCATTAAATTGTGTATCGCTCGAATAGCCTATAATGTTTTCAACTAGCTTTCAATCCGTTTTTTTTATTTGTTGCCCAACAATCACAAAAGTTGTAAAAAAGTCGCTGTTGAAAAAGAAATCAACTGTTCAAAAATTGCCTTTTGGTAAGTGAAGTTAATACTAACGGAATATAGTGCGTAACCTCATACATTTTTATTTAATTAGAAGAAACAAATATTAATTGGATGTTCAGAAGTTTACTGTTGTGCAAAACAAGGATGTTTAAGTTTATCCTATGTTTTGCATATTAGTTAACAAGAAGAAAGAAACTCAACTAAAACCAATAGTGAAAAACTGACAAAAGTCCATTAAGTAAACTAAACTGCCCAAAACATGAACAAACTCAGAGATAACAACAACGTCAAGGAACCATACATTTTGTAGAATGAGCACAAATAAAACAAATAGTAAGCGGATAAGCAAAGCTGTGAGAAAAGAAAAACAAAAGACTAAAAGTGATCGAATTCGTAGGCATAGCTACTCGATTGAAAAGAATGAAAGACTTCATTGATCTTGTGGGAAGCATTTATTGACACTACTTGATTTCTCTCTATTCGGGTCTAGGTTCGATTCACCTGCATGTTCAAACATAATTGAACCTAGAGCTGAATTTCTTAGTATGCAATATACATTTGATTGATAGATCATCACTAGAATGCATTCGTACCAGATTGAAATATGTTAATTAAATATAGATACAATAATAGCTCGTAATTTTAAGAATACCATGTTCCGATTCTTCGAAATGAACAGAAATATTTTTGCATACCAACAAAACAAAAAACTGCAATGCATATATCAATCAGATACAAGATGGCGTATTCTATTCTACACTACGAATAAATGCATATTAAAGAATAAATTGGTGCCAATAGTAGCTTTAATTTAATCCCGAACATTCTTGTTAACCTTGCCGTACACCTCCGGGAAGGCCTCCTCGCATTTATACTTCTGGCGCATCTTGTCATACAGGCCGTGGTCGAACATACGGCGGAACTCCGCGCGGCTGCGGTACGTATCGGCGTACAACATCTGGAAGCCCTTGCTCTTCTCGACCAAATCTTCAATCGCACGGGTCGTTTCCACCGGGTGGAATGGACGGTTCTTTGGAACGCCGTACACTCCAATATCCACGTACAGATCGCTCTTCATTCCCTTGGCCGGTTGGAGCATTCCCGGGTTGTTGGGCAACAGGAACGGACACAGCCACACCGGGTAGACGTTCACCAGGCGGTCGAATTCTTCGCAGCATTTCTTCAAGGTGCTGGTCGGAACCAGAAGATCCTGAATTATGTGATTGTTTTCGTACAGCTTCTTTACCGTTTCCGTTTGAGTGAGCTTCAGCAGGGAAACCTTCACTGGCAGCAACCAGCCGAACAGGTAACGGAAGATGATATTGTTCCCGAATGGCACGATGTCCTGTGAGTAATAGAAAATAGTTAATTTGTTATAGAAACGTTTCCATTTAATAATGACAAATATTTCTCTCGGAGTCAAGTTTTTCTGGCCAGGGCAATCGGACGTACAAATTAAAAGCCTAATAAAGTAGTTGTCCACAGTCAACCAGCTAGCGATCAGATTACGCACCGTAATCAATGAGACCGAACAACAAAGTGAACCGATATTTGTGATAAGCAGTGAATGAAGTAACAGACCACAAACTCAACAACCCAGTGAAGACCCTTCCCCACAATGCCGCCCCAAGTATCAGGTTTCAGATCGTCGGCTCCAGGGGCACGTTCACCTCAATTGGTGCCATCGCCTTCACAGCCTTTTTCAACGCACACCTGATAGAATAGAGATGAGTGACGTTTAGCGCTCGCACACTAATGTGCAATTCGTCATGTGTAAAGACATGTTTGTTTTCCTTCTGCTCATAACCTAAAAAATGACCGGGTCATCACAATGATTTCAAAAGAGTCAAAAAATATATGGAAATATACTCATTTTTACCCAATCTTTGCTGAGTTGCACCATCTAGGAGTGTTTGTTTTCCTTTTATCGCCACTCACACATTCGGACGTGAGAATCTCAATAGGAAGTCAACAAAAGGAATGCACAGTGGTGCGTTTGGCTAAAATCGTGAACTTTTTATTTTACCACTTCAGGGTGTTATTTTTTGGCATCGGTGTCTTTGGGAATAAATTTTAGAAAAATATGGCGCATCGAATGACGAAAAGTTGTAGCTCCAATTTTTGCCACAGGTGGCGCTGCAAAATGTAACTTCTTTTATAAACGATTTTTAAATATGGTGTCTTTGGCATAGTTGTAGTGTAATTTATTATGAATTTTTATTGCTGAATACACCGAGTGTCCATCTATCATCGTTTTTGAAATACGGGCGTTTTTTATGGACAGACCCTAAAAAAAACAGTATTTAAAGATATTTTCGAAATTAACAGTTTCAGGTCAATACAATGTTCTACAAAAATGTATATATAATCAAAATAGACCACTTTCTGGAAGAAACCAGGGATGTTTTTTGCAAACATGACTTGTTATCGGCGATTTAGGGTCGAAAATAGTGATATTTGAAGACTTCATTGTCGTGACTTCACGTAGGAAGAGCAGGGAAGAGCACGTCTATCTACCAACACAATCGTTTCAAAACTGACTCATTCGCATTCATTGCTAAGAGCATACACGTTTAATGAAGAGTGCCTATTTTTGCAAATTCAGGCAAACTTTTGAAAAACTTTTGAAAAAATATTCATATATTTTTTTTGCTTAATCTACTCTGTCTCTACATTCACCTTCTCCCCCACTCTAACGGAACTGATTATCGGTAAAAAAATCTTCAACTTGCAATAATTCTCTTTTTAATTCTCAATATCAAGCAATCGTTGATTTGTATGTCCTTTTGGATAAGCTCAAAACACCATTCCAGGATCAAAATCAGAAGATATCAAACATTCTTTACCGCAATAATAAATCTCATATTCTAAATCTCTACATCTAACAATAGCTATTTTATGCCTTCTTAGGTTGAGTTCGCCATGCTCAAATGGTCATTCCAGCATCTCTCGAGTATTCCAACTCTAACTAACCAGCATTTCCAACTCTCGAGATCTAACCAGATATCTAGATTTCAGCATTCTAACTCTCAGTAACTAACAATATCTGATTTTTGTTATGCCTTCTTGGGTTGAGTTTTCCAGGCTCAAAAATCATTTCAGCATCAAAATCAGAAAATATTTAACTTTCACCTCCGCAACATCAATTCTTATATTCTAACTCTCGATGTCTAACAATAGTTGATTTTAATTATGCCTTCTTGGGTTGAGTTTTCCAGGCTAAATAATCATTCCAGCATCAAAATCAGCAAATAATAAACTTCCACCTCAACAACATCAATTCTCATATTCCAACTCTTGATTAGCTTATTCTGCTTATGCCTTCTTGGGTTGAGTTTTCCAGGCTCAAAATCATTCCAGCATCAACCAGAAAATATAAAACTTTCACCTCCGTCACATCAATTCGCATATTCCAACGTTCGATATCTAACAATAGTTGATTTTAATTATGCCTTCATGGGTTGAGTTTTCCAGACTCAAAAGTTATTCCAGCATCAAAATCAGAAAATATTAAACTTCCACCTCCGCAACATCAATTCTTATATTCTAACTCGCGATATCCAACAATAGGTGATTTCGGTTAAACCTTCTTGGTTTGAGTTTTCCAGGCTCAAAAATCATTCCAGCATCAAAATCAGAAAATAATAAACTTCCACCTCAACAACATCAATTCTCATATTCCAACTCTTTTACATCTAACAATAGCTGATTTTGTTTATGCCTTCTTGGGTTGAGTTTTCCAGGCTCAAAAATCATTCCAGCATCACAATCAGAAAATATTAAACTTCCACCTCAACAACATCAATTCTCATATTCCAACTCTTTTACATCTAACAATAGCTGATTTTGCTTATGCCTTCGTGGGTTGAGTTTTCCAGGCTCAAAAATCATTCCAGCATCAAAATCAGAAAATAATAAACTTCCACCTCAACAACATCAATTCTTATATTCCAACTCTTGATATCTAACAATAGCTTATTCTGCTTATGCCTTCTTGGGTTGAGTTTTCAGGCTCAAAAATCATTCCAACATCAATCAGAAAATATAAAACTTTCACCTCCGTCACATCAATTCGCATATTCCAACGTTCGATATCTAACAAAAGTTGATTTTAATTATGCCTTCATGGGTTGAGTTTTCCAAGGTCAAAAGTTATTCCAGCATCAAAATCAGAAAATATTAAACTTCCACCTCCGCAACATCAATTCTGATATTCTAACTCGCGATATCGAACAATAGGTGATTTCGGTTATGCCTTCTTGGGTTGAGTTTTCCCGGCTCAAAAATCATTCCTGCATCAAAATCAGAAAATATTAAACTTCCATCTCAACAACATCAATTCTCATATTCCAACTCTTTGATATCTAACAATAGCTGATTTTGCTTATGCCTTCGTGGGTTGAGTTTTCCAGGCTCAAAAATCATTCCAGCATCAAAATCAGAAAATATTAAACTTCCACCTCAACAACATCAATTCTCATATTCCAACTCTTGATATCTAACAATAGCTTATTCTGCTTATGCCTTCTTGGGTTGAGTTTTCCAGGCTCAAAAATCATTCCAGCATCAATAAACTTGCACCTCCGTCACATCAATTCGCATATTCCAACGTTCGATATCTAACAAAAGTTGATTTTAATTATGCCTTCATGTGTTGAGTTTTCCAGGCTCAAAAGTTATTCCAGCATCAAAATCAGAAAATATTAAACTTCCACCTCCGCGACTTCAATTCTTATATTCTAACTCGCGATATCTAACAATAGGTGATTTCGGTTATGGCCTCTTGGGTTGAGTTTTCCAGGCTCAAAAATCATTCCAGCATCAAAATTAGAAAATATTAAACTTTCACCTTCGTCACATCAATTCGCATATTCCAATGTTTGATATCTAACAATAGTTGATTTTGATCATGCTTTCTTGGGTTAAATTTTCCAGGCTCAAAAATCATCCATCAGAAAATATTTAAGTTCCACCTCCGCAACATCATTTCTTATATTCTATCTCTCGATATCTAACAATAGTTGATTTCAATTATGCCTTCATGGGTTGAATTTTCCAGGCTCAAAAATCATTCCAGCATCAATCAGAAAAAATAAAACTTTTACCTCCATCACATCAATTTTGGATTTTTTGTTGACCCAACTAGGCCCGATGGCGATCCTGGCCACCGACCAACTCACTCCAGAATTGGTTTTTTTTTTACCCAACTAGGTCCGATGGCTATTCCGGCCACCGACCAACTCACTCCAGAATTGGATTTTTTTCTTGACCCAACTAGGCCCGATGGCTATTCCGGCCACCGACCAACTCACTCCAGAATTGGATTTTTTTCTTGACCCAACTAGGTCCGATGGCGATCCCGGCCACCGACCAACTCACTCCAGAATTGGATTTTTTCTTGACCCAACTAGGCCCGATGGCCATTCCGGCCACCGACCAACTCACTCCAGAATTGGATTTTTTTTCTTGACCCAACTAGGTCCGATGGCGATCCCGGCCACCGACCAAATCACTCCAGAATTGGATTTTTTCTTGACCCAACTAGGCCCGATGGCCATTCCGGCCATCGACCAACTCACTCCAGAATTGGATTTTTTTTCTTGACCCAACTAGGCCCGGTGGCGATCCCTGCCACCGACAAACTCACTCCAGAATTGGATTTTTTTTCCTGACCCAACTAGGTCCGATGGCGATTCCGCCCACCGACCAACTCACTCCAGAATTGGATTTTTTCTTGACCCAACTAGGTCCGATGGCGATTCCGGCCACCGACCAACTCACTCCAGAATTGGATTTTTTTTTTCTTGACCCAACTAGGTCCGATGGCGATTCCGGCCACCGACCAACTCACTCCAGAATTGGATTTTTTCTTGACCCAACTAGGCCCGATGGCGATTCCGGCCACCGACCAACTCACTCCAGAATTGGATTTTTTTCTTGACCCAACTAGGTCCGATGGCGATCCCGGCCACCGACCAACTCACTCCAGAATTGGATTTTTTCTTGACCCAACTAGGCCCGATGGCCATTCCGGCCACCGACCAACTCACTCCAGAATTGGATTTTTTTTCTTGACCCAACTAGGCCCGGTGGCGATCCCTGCCACCGACAAACTCACTCCAGAATTGGATTTTTTTTCTTGACCCAACTAGGTCCGATGGCGATTCCGCCCACCGACCAACTCACTTCAGAATTGGATTTTTTCTTGACCCAACTAGGCCCGATGGCTATTCCGGCCACCGACCAACTCACTCCAGAATTGGATTTTTTTTTTCTTGACCCAACTAGGTCCGATGGCGATTCCGGCCACCGACCAACTCACTCCAGAATTGGATTTTTTCTTGACCCAACTAGGCCCGATGGCGATTCCGGCCACCGACCAACTCACTCCAGAATTGGATTTTTTCTTGACCCAACTAGGTCCGATGGCGATTCCGGCCACCGACCAACTCACTCCAGAATTGGATTTTTTCTTGACCCAACTAGGCCCGATGGCGATTCCGGCCACCGACCAACTCACTCCAGAATTGGATTTTTTCTTGACCCAACTAGGTCCGATGGCGATTCCGGCCACCGACCAACTCACTCCAGAATTGGATTTTTTTCTTGACCCAACTAGGCCCGATGGCTATTCCGGCCACCGACCAACTCACTCCAGAATTGGATTTTTTTTTTCTTGACCCAACTAGGTCCGATGGCGATTCCGGCCACCGACCAACTCACTCCAGAATTGGATTTTTTCTTGACCCAACTAGGCCCGATGGCGATTCCGGCCACCGACCAACTCACTCCAGAATTGGATTTTTTCTTGACCCAACTAGGTCCGATGGCGATTCCGGCCACCGACCAACTCACTCCAGAATTGGATTTTTTTTCTTGACCCAACTAGGCCCGATGGCGATCCCGGCCACCGACCAACTCACTCCAGAATTGGATTTTTTCTTGACCCAACTAGGTCCGATGGCGATCCCGGCCACCGACCAACTCACTCCAGAATTGGATTTTTTCTTGACCCAACTAGGCCCGATGGCCATTCCGGCCACCGACCAACTCACTCCAGAATTGGATTTTTTTTCTTGACCCAACTAGGCCCGGTGGCGATCCCTGCCAGCGACAACCTCACTCTAGAATCGGACTCTTTTTCTCGACCTACCTAGCTCCGATGGCGATCCCGGTCATCGACCAACTCACTCCAGAGTTGGATTTTTTTGACTCAACTAGGTCCGATGGCGATTCCGGCCACCGACCAACTCACTCCAGCGTTGGATTTTCTTGACCCAACTAGGTCCGACGGCGATCCCGGCCACCGACCAACTCACTCCAGGGTTGGATTTTCTTGACCCAACTAGGTCCGATGGCGATTCCGGCCACCGACCAACTCACTCCAGAGTTGGATTTTCTTGACCCAACTAGGTCCGAGAGCGATTCCGGCCCGCGACAAACTTACTGCAGAGTTGGATTTTCTTGACCCAACTAGGCCCGATAGCGATTCCGGCCACAAACCAACTTACTCCAGAGTTGGTTTTCTTTGACCCGACTAGGTCTGATGGCGATTCCGGCCAACGACCAACTCACTCCAGATTTGGATTTTTCTTGACCCAACTAGGCCCGATGGCTATTCCGGCCACCGACCAACTCACTCCAGAATTGGATTTTTTTTTTCTTGACCCAACTAGGTCCGATGGCGATTCCGGCCACCGACCAACTCACTCCAGAATTGGATTTTTTTCTTGACCCAACTAGGCCCGATGGCGATTCCGGCCACCGACCAACTCACTCCAGAATTGGATTTTTTTCTTGACCCAACTAGGTCCGATGACTAATCCGGCCACCGACCAACTCACTCCAGAATTGGATTTTTTTTCTTGACCCAACTAGGTCTGATGGCGATTCCGCCCACCGACCAACTCACTCCAGAATTGGATTTTTTTTTATTGACCCAACTAGGTCCGATGGCGATTCCGGCCACCGACCAACTCACTCCAGAATTGGATTTTTTCTTGACCCAACTAGGTCCAATGGCGATCCCGGCCACCGACCAACTCACTTCCAGAGATGGATTTTTTTCTTGACCTAACTAGGTCCGACTGGATTATGTTCTCACAAGTTGAATCTCTTTAGCCCAACTAAGCATGGTGGTGATTTCAGGTAGTGATCCAGTTGATCTCGAGTTGCATTTTCTTAACCCCATTAAGTCGAAAAGCAAATGAACCGTTGTAACTTGTTTTATATTTTCTAAACCAGTACAAATCTTTCCTGAATATGTTTCACATCTATTTGGGTTTTCACCTACAATGTAGTCAATTTGATTCGGTCGTACCTTGGACAAAATAGTTGATTTAAAACTGAAATCGAGGCCACTGCTAATTACGTAATTAGCGGCGACAATACTGTAATGCACCTGCTTCCTATTTCGATCATTCCAGGCTTGTTTCTGATAAAATGACACTTCTAGACGAACATGTACAATATAATATAATTGTTCATAAGCTTAAGAATAATCCTCTTGGCCACAAACTCCACCATGCCAACATCAATGCTTTCACCAACAATCGATAAGCGCAAACATTAGCCATCTACAATGTTTTTTTTTAAATAGTCAAATCACATAAAGGAGATCCGATAATACTATTGTGAACGATGCTAACCCTATTAGTTTTCAATCCAATTTTCAAGCGAACAAATGAAATTCCTGTTGCTGCCCTGTTATGAGACGCACTAAATGTTTTTTTTTTCAAACAAATTTCACGTTTCAGCTCCTGCATACCAATTCGTCACAATTAGCAGGTGATAATTTGAATGATAACAATAATTCCACAGCATCAGCAACTATTTGTATATTTTGCTGGAAACGGTTTGACAATTCAATAAAGATAGAACTCTCTGAAATGTGTAAGCATTTCCTCCATAGATCCAAATACGAACTATTTCATTTAAATTCAGTTTCCAATCAAATAGCCTCTTGTTACCCTGTATGTAAGTACTCCTGTACCACTTCAAGCCCAAGAAAACTTACCTCGAAATGAGTCGCATTCTACTACATGCTTCCACACAAATCATCCCTTCAGCAACACTAGTAGCCCAACTTTATTAATTTTGAAGGAACTATGATTTCATACCTTAATTCCCGTTTTCAATTTTAATTATGAATACTGGGTACGTACATTTTTGGTTCCCTCATTTTCAGGCCAAACAACTTCACAAGGCAACACAGATCAGCCATTAGGTTTTCTTCAAGCATGTACGTACACGCACATTTCACTCACACTTTCACTGTTTGTTTGCAACCACGAGCAGCTGTCACGGCAAAATCAAATGGGATTGTTTGCAACCATTAACCGTGCGTTCGTGTTTGTGAGGAATTTAGGCGAGAGCCTATTGGTCCTGATCTGTTATTCCATTACGCACACAAGCAAAAATCGCTAACCCCTCTCTTCACCATATTTTAATCGTCAGCAACCCAGGTCAAAATAAAACTATCACAAAAATATTCTCCTTTTGCTTCACAATAACAACAAAATAAGCATTCGCAATTCAACGACGTACACACAGCTGGAAGAACTGGACAAATCGGCCGAGCATTTCTTCTGGGAGCGAAAAGGTCCGCGTACCAACCGCGACATTGTCGTGACTTCACGTAGGAAGAGCAGGGAAGAGCACGTCTATCTACCAACACAATCGTTTCAAAACTGACTCATTCGCATTCATTGCTAAGAGCATACACGTTTAATGAAGAGTGCCTATTTTTTGCAAATTCAAACAAACATTTGAAAATGGAATATATTTTTTATTTGCTTAATCTACTCTGTCTCTACATTCATATGCAACAGAGGGGCAAATTGGGGCAAGGAAATCCCCACAGGATTTAAAATATCTGGTCTGTAGTTTCATATGCATATAATTATGTCTGTCTCCACGTGTATCCAAACAAGTATTTCTGAATTTCATAAATCGACATTTTCAACTGATATTTATATAATAATTGAGATTTCACCACATTGCATACCACGCTGTTGAATGTTAATGTCAAAAGAAGTGCAGCGTGAAGCTATTTTTTTGTTCTCTACATCCAATCATTTACAAAATGCAAATCTCGGTTTGATTTAGATTCTCGGTCTGATTTAGATTTTTTTGGTAGGAAACATTCTCGTGTTAACAAAAGAATGGGTGCGGTATGCAGATCTGGGAGGTTCCCGTTGTCCGCTACGATTTACGACTCCTCCATATTGTGGCCAATAGCAATATACGTTACCATATACAAATCATTCGCTAACTAATAAATAACGTTTCACCACGACCTCAATATGATGCTTCAGAATTCGCTTCGTTGACTGCTGTTAGTAAAACCAACGTGTAGGGATTGAGACGGGTATTGATAATATAAATATAAACAGAATAAGAGGGCATATACATTGGACACGAGTGCCAGATGTGTGAGTGACAGATGAGCGGAGTCAGCTTCAGTTTTGTGATGTATTTCGCGGGAAGCAGTAAAGCTTCGGAGCTGCTGCGGATCGAGCAGCAGCTGGAGACGGCTGATTCGGATGCAGCCGTCTCCTGAGGACACGACACAACGTTGCAGGTTATTGTCGATTATCGTCTTTTGCACAACGGATAGCAATTCTCGAAGATGCTTCTTCTTAATTAACTTACCTGAATTTCCCAGAACAACGCTCTGGAGTGACGGTGGTAGTACTCCCTCAATGGGATATATTCGTATGTCTTTTCACGACGTTTCAAAATATCGCGAACGTGCACAAAGAACCACGGCTTGTACCATTTGCTGATATCGTTAACCTTATCCGGTTCGACCTCACTGTCTTTGACCATTTCTCCGGTCATAATGACGGCTTCATCGAGAGTATACAGCAAACCTTCCACGTAATGATTCTTCTTCGAGTCTCGGCAAGCGCTTTCGAACCTGTCTACAACGTTTTTTAGACCAACTACTGGCTCGTAGTGCAACCGAATGTACCTGTAATGAAAGTCACAATTCTCTGCTTTCGTCTAGTCCCATGTTGTTTTTCACTTACGTTGTGGCTGGGATTATTTTGATCTCAACGGCCGTCAGCAATCCAAGGGTTCCATATGACCATGGTACAGCATAGAAAAGGTCGGCATTTTCCGTTGCAGAACACTTGACAACGCTTCCGTCAGCTAGAACCAATTCGTACGACAGACAAATGTGCTGGAAAAGGCCGTAGATGTGTGAGCTGGATTCGACGCCGGTTCCCATGACCAAGCCTCCCACAGTCAAATCATCTAGTTCAGGTACAATCGGAATGGTCCATCCTAGAGGAGCCAACGTTTCGGACAGTTGACCTGAAATACAATGTTGGTCGTACTGATATACTGAGATGCTCTAGAATCATTGCCCTCACTTACCCATGTTAACAAGCGGTTCACAGCGAACTACTTTACGGGTGGTGTCGACTTCCAGAACATCTACTAAGTTGCAGTTGATTTGATAGGATGATTTTTTATACATCGGTTTTCGGAAGCTCATCGTTTGCCAGCCAGGTCGTGCGGTGCACATTTTTGTTTTCGATCCGGATTCTTTCCATTTTTTGACCTGCATGAGAAATGGAAGTTATTTTTGGGTTACACATTTATTTATCTTCGAACTTAGTGATCTATTGAAATAAACATTTGCTGTTCAAGGTACAGATACAAAATTAAAGCAAAAATGGCTTTAAAAGTTTGTGCTCAACGCAATTTGAGTTGAAGCATTTTTCACATTTGGTTTGATTCAAAAAGCTCCAAAACGGAGACCCCCGCCCCCCCGAAGCAAAACGCCTTTTGTGGTTTCCCTCATATTTACCGTCATTAGGATGCCCGTAACAAAACTAGATCTAAAATTATGTAGGTTAGGCGAAAAAAGTTTCAAAATAGTGTATGGGAAGGTCGGAAAAACCGAAAATTTCCACATTTTGAAGAAACATCTATTTGGCGAGGCAAAATACCCTAGTGGCATTAACCTACAATGTACTTGCGTCTCCACCCACTATCCATACCAGAATGCTGATTCGCAGACGCGTGGTGCTTTGTTCCCTAGAAGCTGCCAGCTAAAAGGCGTTTTGCCTCATGAGTTTTCCGGCAACAGAATATCACCACTTTTTTGAAATGTCAATATCATCAATATGATTGAGATTTTTGACAATTTTTGAATGGCATCAACTAGCTATCTTGTTTAACTGATGCATAATGTGAAAATACCCATGAATAGCGTTACAAATAAGACAATGAGGCAGTGTTTGCTTAGCTAGGGAATATTGCCCCCCCTTTCCCCTATTTGTATTTTGTACATAGAAATCACACTCAGTACAGAATCTCTTTGCGTATCGAATATACCGTGGACCCCCGGCAATAAGATGGATGAGAATAAAATTGAATTTTCTCAATTACTTGGATTTTCACCAGTCCAAGTAATTAAGATGAAAAAGAAATCCCACTCTGGTTCTTCCCAGAGGGGCATTTCTCAAGAATTTTATTTAGTTCATTTTAACAAAAGTGAACTAAATAATATGAAAAGTTTGGAAAAGGCCTGTATTATGTCTCATGTCCGTGTTACATGGGAACATTTCCGAAGGCCTGGGGGAAATTTCCAAAACCCCACCCAGTGCCGTAAGTGCCAAAAGTGAGGTCATGGAACCAAACATTGTCACATG
The DNA here is from genome assembly GCF_024139115.2 of Armigeres subalbatus. Lineage (NCBI taxonomy): Eukaryota > Metazoa > Arthropoda > Insecta > Diptera > Culicidae > Armigeres > Armigeres subalbatus. The sequence continues at coordinate 158,716,765 of NC_085139.1, forward strand.
GATGCTAAATGCATGATTTGTGGTGGAACCTCTCACGTCAAGGACGCATGTCCTGTGAGAGAAGATTCCAATAAATTTAAGTGCGCAAATTGTGGGGGCAATCATAAATCCAATTTCTGGGAATGCCCTTCACGCAAAAAAGTTTTGAATTCCCGTGCAAAATTGATGACGGGAAATTCCAATCGGATCCCAGATTCGACGGGTAGAAATTTTTCAAACGCTCAATGACAAAACACCGTTCATGGAATAATGCTCAAAGCAATCCCAATGGTAAAATTTTATTTGAAGATTGTTCTGCGGGATATTATACTATTCAATATACCAACTTGTTTTTCTTCCAGTCGAAATCCTTCTACAATTTATTTAGTTTTAACTAGGGATCCTATATTAAGAGATGTGCGAATACTTTTCCAGACGATTTAGCAACGCTGTTACTTTTGTAAACAAACGCTGCCAGCACTTGCCGCAGTGAAAAATGTTTAGGCTTGCACATGACTTTACATTCGATGATACTTTTTGATTATGTTGTCTATCCTCTAGCAGTGCATTTTCGCTAACATTAAAGAGCAATACGAATGAACACGATATAAGGCATCAACTAGACTACTTTCACTTACGAAAGCAAAAATAATTGTTTATTCAATAAAACTTTTCATGAAATCTATTTCACCAAAATCGCAATACCTTTCGATGTACAACAATAACGATGTTCATTTGGCTCAGATTTTGACAGTTCTCAATGCTCGATTGGCTCAAGATGGCCGTTTCCGCATATCTCTGAATGTAGGATCCCTAGTTTTAACGGATTCAAGTCAGCTGTGTGGCCAATTGGTAACTCATGCTGACTTTGACTCTGATCACCTTCCTGTGACGTTTGAAATCTCACAAGAAGCCATTTATAATCCAATCAGCTCATAGAGCTGATTGGGATTTATATAAAACGTATATCGATAGGAATTTTGATGTTGATATTCCTCTCGATACCAAAAGTGATATTGATAATGCTCTCGTATCTTTGACAAATTTAATTGTCGAAGCCAGAGGCATTGCAATTCCGAAATGTGAAGTTAAATTCAACTCCATTATTATTGACGACGATCTTCAGCTACTGATCCGTCTTAAAAATGTGAGAAGAAGGCAATACCAAAGAACTCGCGATCCCGCGTTGAAAGTTATTTGGCGAGATTCGCAAAATGAAATTAAAAAACGTTTCGCTATTCTGAGAAATACCAACTTTGAGAATAATGTCTCGAAGTTGGATCCCAGTTCGAAACCCTTTTGGAAATTAACAAAAAATCTTAAAAAACCTCAAAAGCCAATTCCAGCGCTTAAAGAGGGAAATCAAATTTTATTAACAAATGGCGAAAAGGCTCAAAAACTTGCTCAGCAGTTCGAGAGTGCCCATAATTTTAGTCTAGGTCTCACTAGTCCAATTGAGGATCAGGTTACACGGAGCTTCGAAGACATTCTCAATCAAGAGAATGTTTTTGACCCTTCTTTGGGAACTAATTTGGATGAAGTGAGATCTATTACTAGAAAATTTAAAAATATGAAAGCTCCGGGTGATGATGGTATTTTCTACATACTTATCAAAAAACTTCCTGAGAGCTCTTTATCCTTTTTGGTTAATATATTTAACAAATGTTTTCAATTGGCATACTTCCCAGATAAATGGAAAAACGCCAAAGTTGTTCCTATTTTGAAGCCGGACAAAAATCCAGCTGAGGCTTCTAGTTATCGCCCAATCAGTTTGCTTTCTTCAATAAGCAAACTGTTTGAAAAGATTATTTGAAATAGAATGATGGTTCATATTAATGACAATTCTATTTTTGCTGATGAGCAATTTGGTTTTCGCCATGGGCATTCAACCACCCATCAATTATTAAGAGTAACGAATTTAATTCGGCTCAACAAATATGAAGGATATTCGACTGGAGTGGCTCTTCTTGATATAGTGAAAGCATTTGACAGTGTTTGGCATGAAGGTTGGGTGTCAAAAATCTTTGTTTGCAGATGACACAGGTCTCTCAGCAAAAGGGCGAACCCTTCGTGTCATTTGTAGTAGATTGCAAAAACGTTTGGATATTTTCTCCACTTACTTGCAAAAATGGAAAATTTCCCCGAATGCTTCCAAAACTCAGCTTATAATTTTCCCACATAAGCCGAGAGCTTCTTATTTGAAACCTTCTAGCAGACATATTGTCACTATGAATGGGGTTCCAATTAATTGGTCTAGCGAAGCTAAATATTTAGGACTTCTGCTAGATCAAAAATTAACTTTTAAAAATCACATTGAAGGCCTTCAAGCCAAATGTAACAAATATATTAAGTGTCTTTATCCACTTATAAACAGAAAATCAAAACTTTGTCTTAAGAACAAACTTTTGATTTACAAACAAATTTTTAGACCTGCCATGTTGTATGCTGTGCCAATATGGACTAGTTGCTGCAATACCACAAAGAAGGCACTCCAGAGGATTCAAAATAAAATTTTGAAAATGATTCTGAAGTTGCCTCCGTGGTATAGTACCAATGAACTTCATAGAATTTCTAATATTGAGACATTGCAACAAATGTCCAATAAAATAATTTCCAATTTTAGACAAAAATCGTTGCAATCTTCTATTGCAACGATTAGCTCCTTGTACCCTTAGTATAAATTAGGTTAAGTTTAGTTTAAGTTGAAAACATTGTAATTCCTACATGGTTCAATTCAACCAGAGGAAAAATTCTAACTGCCATAGGCAATTGAAATGTATTAATAATAACTAAAAATATAACATAGCAAATAAGGATGATAGTGTTAAGAAAACACGGAACACCTAGTCTAAGAGATGAATGCATGTATTAGATAATTAGCAAATAAAATTAGTTAAAAAAAAAAAGAAAAAAAAGTGCTTGGCTTCGATCGCGCCATCGGCGAGTGAACATCCGTCCAGTGTGTGCTGCCAGAACCATTAGCCGGCGACACATCAGTGTGAACGCAAGTATCCGTTTTAGTGTTTTTGACGTAGAATTACGTCCTTCGATAAGATAGGGAGAGGGTCATTCCAAAGTTTCAAATTTGGGACCATCACGAAAAGAGGTCAGGAAGTACGAACCAATAACTCAGCCGTTTTTCAACGGATTCCGGAGATTTTAGTATGAGTCGATCAGTAAACTCTCTAAGATTATTTACAACTATTGTAATTCGCTGATAAAAGCTGATAAATGCATTAAGGTACCCCGGGGCAAGTGGGACCTAAAAAAACGCTAGTTCAGCAAAATTGTTAACGCATACTTAGAAAACAGGGTATTTCAGGACATTAACCACGGATACATCATTATATGCTTCCGTTGTTGAAGTGTAGACGTGTTGTAAGCCATTTATTCAGTTTCAAAAAATATTGTTTGTGACATAAATAAATTTACCTATGGAACCCACTTACCCCTTCAAACGGGGCAAGTGGGACCTATTCTGCTTTATACTGTCGAACGGAACTTATTTGAAGAATGTAGATAAAATGTTCATATAATTTCTGAGTCGTAGTATTTCAGATCATGGATGGAGGTTTATTGCTTGTCAGACTTTTGTTTTTTGCAAAAAGAAAGGGATTACAATGTTAGCAAATATAAAAACAAGACAACAGCTTTCCATTAGCTTACTTTCTTACCAAATGTGTTGGATGGAAAGGATAAGCAAATCTTTGTTCACTTTTCGAATGAATGTTTCTCTGTTTAGAACACAAATTATTACATAAATTAGAACTTCAAAAGGAACGTTTTTTATTCAGGCGATGCGCAGTGTTGTGAATTTGTAATAGAACGAAATGGCCAATTTATGTCTTAAGCATTTTATTTATCTAAAAATCTGTTAATATGATGCGAAGTTTAAAAATAGCAAAACACAAGACAAAACCTGTTGATCTATTGTAGAATAAATAGATTGTTTGCACTGTCAACGGAAAATTTCGCATATTTATAATCATTGTTTTTTCCATGAGGGAGATCATTTTCAGAAAGTAAAATACATATTTGGTTAATCAACTGTATACTACTTCTTAACAACGAAACCAATGATATCAACTGCATTTGATTCAGATCCATATGATATATGAGTGTCGAAGTTATTTTTCACTAGACATCAATTTAAAAACAGGTAAAATGGCTCTATCGAAAATGTTGTTCAAATATGTCCCACTTGCCCCATGTATGTTAAAACTCAAGGGCAAGTGAAAATTGCAGATTTTGGCTTTAATCAAAACTTTTAAATCGTTTTCGATGTCACACAATTATTTAATTGCTCAAAATATTCACTCTCCACATCAATGATGAATTTAGAAATGACTATTTTGTTGGAAATCCATTGGATTAAAATAAAAGTAATAGCTTTTGCCGGTAGTTCAAAGTCATGATTAAACAATACCATTAGTATGGAGCCGCAAATGGTTTTGATTCCAAATATTTTTGTGTCAGGCGAATTCGTTGATAGTTCTGCTTCATCTTTCTAGAACATTGTTATCATTAAAAACGTTCACCGATTAATCGGCAGCCATAGTACCCACTTACCCCGTATTTTCACTTGCCCCGGGGTACCTTATTTAACTATTGAAAAATTCAATTTTGTCAGCCAATGTTGAAATTGCACTTTAACGTTAACTGCCTACATTTCGGCTGTCAACCATCCTGTATGAACATGCATAAAATGTTGATGATTTTATTTCGTATCTATTATCGCATTAGGCCGATACAAATATTTAAAATCCATTTTGTCTCCCCCCCTTCCCCGGATTTTTTTTGCCAAAAAATAATATTTTGAGGGGGCATCAAAATAAAATTCGGATAATTTTGAGGATTTTCAAAACATTCTTTAACAAATCCGAGGAGTTTTTTGTTTTTTTTTTCATTTTAATATTTATTTTTTATTATCCCCCGCCCCCTTGACCTTTCGGAGACCAGTAGGAAAAAAAGGTTTATTAATTATTTGTAACGGCCTTATACGTAATTCTACGTTAGATTTGCGGTCGTATCTTTGATACAACCCTTCACTTTTTGCCTTTCTCGTACAACTAAGTTGTACCGAAAGGCTATCATTTCACTCCGAAAACGGACTTTTTATAGAAGCCTCTGAGACCCATAGTATTATATACCAATCGACTCAGCTCGACGAGCTGAGCACATGTCTGTCTGTCCGTGTGTATGTGTGTGCACAAAAGCTATAAAAAACATTAGACAACTTTTCGTACAGTAATCCTTAACCGATTTTCTCGCAACAAGTTTCATTCGACAGGGGACAAAGCCTTGTTGATCACTATTGAATTTTATAACGATCGATCATTGCGTTTAAAAGTTGTGAAGAAAATGGTACATCGGAACATATAAACCCCATATAAGGTTGGTGTCTTAACTAAATGCGAGAAAGGCACCACCAACGCTAGGTGGATTAATCTGGGTTTTTTCATTCTTTTTTACTCGTCTTTCCCTGTGTTCCCAATCATTATTTTGTTTTTTTTTTGTCCCCGTGATAAGTGTCTAGTTTTAGAATTGATTATGCCTCCCTGCAGCGGCGCATTTCGTGTCCGTAATGCACGAAGAGATGGGTCTCCAGTAGTCTTGCGAACAAAGGCGTAGGATTGCCAATCCGAACATGGCGAGTTCGATTCTCGGTCCGGTCTAAGATGTTTTCGGGTTGGAAACATTCTCGACTCCCTGGGCATAGTGTATCAATTGTAAATACTCATGCAATGGCGGGCATAGAAAGCTTTCAATTAATAACTGAGGAAATGTTAATAGAATACTAAGTTGGAAAGCAGGCCGAGTTCCAGTTGGAACGTAGAGCCATTGAAGAAGAAAAAGAAGAATGCACGAAGACAAAGATGGCGGGGGAATTTCGAAACCCTTGTTAGATGTTTCGTTGCAATCTAGTGTACCTATTCTGACTCCTCTCCTGAAGCAGTTGGCTTCAAAAATGCCTCTCCTTGAGTCATTTGTATCCTGCGATGGCTAATTTCGTCGATAAGGTTAATATGATTTCGATTCTATAGTGGAACTGTCGAAGTATTCTTCCAAAATTAGATATTTTTAAATTTTTAGTTACACTGTAAACCCAGCAATACACATTAAAGAGTTTAAAAAACCCATTTTTTGATGGTATATGAAGCTGTCAAAATAATGGGTACTTTAAAATTTTGTATAATGCGTATTTTTACCCCATTCCTTAGAAAAATGATTTTACCCATTAATGGGTGAAAATCAACTTAATGTATTGATGGTGAATAAACGCGAAAGGCTTAACCAATTTCGAGTGAACGGAGTTAACGTGAGTACTATTTTTGTTTTATTTAGATTTGCAGGATAAAATTAAAGAATACCTTTTGATTATTTCAGCTAACTATTCTTCTATGTATTTGTTGAAATTCGAAAGCCAGCGAATACCGATGAGAACACACCCCTTCCCTTTTCAGGGTGGAACGCCGCGTCAGGAACTGTTGGTGCTACGCTATCCCATGTTCGCTGAAAACTCACGGAGGACAACAGAAGGGATCTAAATACCCGTGAATCCCTTGATCCGCTGACGGAAAGCGCATCGATTAGTTCAGATTAAACGCCGGGGTTGTACGACTTTGGATGATGGCTTGGTTTTCTAGTGAAATAGCGCTACTTACGCTAACAGCAATAAATGTATCATACTTGATGTATCATAATGTTGATTATGTTGTTAATAAAATGGTTTCGAATTATTCCAGTTTTTAATGAATCGAAAATTAATTACATCCCAGTTCGCATTATAGTAGAAGCTTTTTGAAAAAAAAGGGTTAATTTCACACATTTTCTGGCCAAAATTTTCGGTGGTAGTGGGTAAAAATCACTCGCTAATTTGACGTATAAGCGGTTTACTCATTAATGAGTAAACGCTCTTTACTCTTTTAATGAGTTGAACTATTTAACTTCATAATGGGTACTTTTTTACCCATTAAAGAGTACTTTAGTGGCACAGTGTAACAAATTACAATGCGATGCTTTTGCTTTATGTGAAACATGGCTAACACCAGATGTGAACCTTCATTTTCCTGATTTCAACATAATCCGCCGCGATCGGGCAAATCGATATGGAGGGATTAAAAAACAGCACACCTTCTATACAGACGATCTTGCGCTAATGTCTGGCACAGAAGCTGTCGCATGTCAGGTGATTATTCGAGGAAAAGACCTCAGTATTGTCTCGATATATATTCCTCCAAACACCGCGATATCTCATAGAGATCTCTCGGACATCTGCTCGGTTATGCCAGAGCCACGGTTGCTCTTGAGAGATTTTAACTCCCATGGAACAGGCTGGGGGGAACTTTACGACGACAACCGTTCAACAATGATATACGACCTCTGTGACGACTTTAATATGTTAATTTTGAATACAGGAGAAGTTACAGGAGTGACTCCCCCAGCAAGAGATAGCCGTCTAGATCTTTCCATTTGTTCGAGCTCATTATCGTTGGACTGCACTTGGAAGGTGGTCCAAGATCCCAATGGTATTGATCATTTGTCGATCGAAGTCTTGATTTCCAATGGACGTAATCAATCTGTTTCTATTGACCTCTCATATGACGTCACGAAGAACATCGATTGAGAAAAAATGTGCGGAGGCCATCATTTATGGCGCACAGTCGATAGAAGCACATCCACCGCGAGAAGAGTACAAGTTTATATCCCAGTTAATCCTTGACAGCGCTCTTCAGGCACAACGCCGGCCAGGGCCAGGCTTCGATTCGTAGGAAACCACACAGTCCGTTGTGGGATATTGAGTATAGTGTAAGACACCCAGAAATCGCCCTCCCCCCAATTTTCGCCCACCTATTTTAAAACCTTCATTTCTGGAAAACTCGTTGTTGGAAACAGTTAAAGTTCAGGTTTTTTCATAATTGATTGATGCTTGTATGAAAAAACTTTAACTGTAACTGTTTACGACAAATGAAGATTTTAAAATAGGTGGGCGAAAACTGGGGGGAGGGTGATTTCTGGGTGTCTTACCCTACATAACTTTATCGCGAGAAATCCGCCGCGTTCAAAGAATTTCAGAAACACGCTTCGATCGTACTTCACAAACGGTACATTGCGCTCGAGATCCAGTTCAAGAAGGTTGGCAAAGTGAAGAAACGCGGATATTGTTTTTTTAGGGCTTCTGAATCGTAGTTTTATAAAAACACATGAATATGGGTGTTTGGTACCTTTTCCTTCTAAGTTCCAAAAACTTTGAAACTAAATCCACAACTAACAGTAAAGGCTGGATCATAATAGCGCGTTGCGCGTCGCGCTGAGCGTTGAAGTAAGCGTTTTATACTAAAACACAACGCCAATAAACGTGACGCATTACAACGTTCGCGTTGTGCGTTTATTGAACAACAATAATGATTAAAACAATAATAGATTTAAAAAGGCATGATTTATTGCTCTTCAGATATTTTTATATTTACCGGCAATGGATTGACTGTATGTTTAATTCTATTTATTGAACGGCTACTCAGTCTTACAATTTTCGAGTTTATTATTTACCCGACGTTTCGACACGGGAATTGTGTCTTTTTCAAGGGGAAAATATTTCTAATGTTTGTCGTCGTATGTTTAGTCTAACCTGAACCGTCTGTTTGTCTAATTGTCCGTATATGACTTCGGAAGCACTGTTATAAATTTTCATTTTTTAGCTAAGTTTTCTTTTTCCGAAGTCAATTACGGACAACAGGTATTTTGGGAAGATTCATTAATTACGTAATGCAAAAAATGACCATTTTCACCCCCCCCTCGTTACACTTTTTGTATGAATCACTTAAAATTTTTGTATAGATTGTCACACTTCGGTCAACCCCCCCCCCTCTAAGCGTTACGTAATTTATGGATGCTCCCTTTTCTGGAAAACATTTTGGCTTTCTTCAGAAATTTGGCTGGAAATACCTCCCGAAGTTCTTCCGATACTTTCTCCGGGAGGTCCTCTAGGATTTCTTCTGGGAGTTCCTCCTAAAATTTCTCCGGGAGCTCATCCGGCAGTTCCTACGGGAATTCCTCCGGGAGACCCTCCGGTAGTTTCTATGTGCATTCCTCCGGAAGTTTCACGGGCAGGAATTTCCTGTGAAATTTCTGGAGGAATTTCCGGAGGAACTATTGGAAAAACTCCTGGAGGAGCTCCCGGAGGAACTCCCACAAGCACTTCCAGAGGAATTCTCACAAGGAAGTCCTGAAATAGTTATTGGAGAAGTTCATAATGGAATTTCTGGAGAAATATCTGAAAGAATTCCCGGGAAAATACCAGGAGGAACTAATGCAGAAATTCCCAGATGAAATCCTGAAAGTATTCCCAGATGAAATGCTGAAGAAATTACCGGATGAATTCCCGGAGGTTTGTTCTGAAGAAATTCCAGGAAGAGCTTTTGGAAGATATCCTGGAGGAACTTTCAAATTAATTTCCGAATGAAATTCTGGAGTAAATTCCGATTAAGTAAATTCCGATTTGGGGCCCTCCTTAGCCTAGCGGTAAGATGTGCGGCTATAAAGCAAGACCATATGCTGAGGATGGCTGGGTTTGATTCCCGGTGCCGGTCTAGGCAGTTTTCGGTTTGGAAATTGTCTCGACTTCCCTGGGCATAAAAGTATCATCGTGTTAGCCTCATGATATACAAATGCATAAATGGTGATGTAACTTGGCTTAGAAACCTGGCTGTTAAAAACTGTGGAAGTGCTGAATGAACACTAAGCAGCGAGGCGGCAATGTCCCAGAGGGGGGTGTAATGCCAATAAGAAGAAGAAATTCCGATTGAAGTCTGGAAAGAATTCTAAGAAAATTCCGCGGAAAAATTCCCGGAGAAATTCCTAGAGTAATTCCTGGAGAAGTACCTGAAGGAATTCCCTGAAAAATACCTGATGAATTTCTGGGGAAATACTTGGACGAATTCCTGGAGAAATTCCTAAAGAAATTTCTTGAAAGATATTCTGAAGTAATTACGGAAAGAATTTCAGAATGAAATCCTAGAGGATTTCGCTATTGAATTGATGGAGGTATTCCCGGAAAAAATCCTGGAAGTTATCCTGAAGGAATCAAAGGAAGAGTTCGTGGAGGTATGCCCGGAGAAGTTCCTAGAAGAATTTCTGAAGTAATTTCTTATAGATTTACAAGTGAAATTATGGAGCAAAATCGGAGGATATCCTTCATAAATTTTTAAAGAAGCTTTTAGTGGAATTTTGGGAGGAAATTCCGTATGTATTCTTAAAGGAACTCTCGAATGCATTCCTGAAGGAAATGTCGGAGATTGTTCTAGAAGAATAACCGAAGAAATATATAAAAGTAAAACTTGAAGAGAAGAAAAGAAATCTTCAATGAATATCCTCATGAATTTCCAAAAAAAAAATTGGTGAGGGGTTTCTAGATAAGGGGAAATTAGAAATATATAAGAAGGATTTTCGAACGATTTTCAGAGGAATTTGTGGATAACTTTCCGGAGGAATTTTGAAGTTCCCAGGGGAGCTTCTAGAATGATTTCAAGGAGAATACTTGTGTTTTTGGACATGAGCTTTTGATTCAGTTTGCGTCGATGTCTTATCTGACAAACTCCACGCACAAGTCCACACTTTCACCAATTTTAAACAATTATTTCTACAATCTGTTGTCAGAGAAGCGTATGAGTTTTTCTCATGATGACTCGGGAACTTCACGAATTAGCTACATGGGTCTCCCCCAGGGCTCACGTTTAAGTCCCCTTCTTTACAATTTTTAAGTCAAAGGCATTGATGAATGTATCATGCCAAATTGCTCGTTCAGACAGCTTACGGATAATTGTGTTGTTGTGTTCATTGGGCAAAACAAATAATTCTTGCACAGCCTGTTTGCAAGGTTACTAAAAATCCGAGTCGAAGTGATTTTTTATGCAAGCTTATTACGTTTATTAGTTGAAGAAGTAGGTACATGAATGTAGCGTAATAAAACTAAAATATGCTTGATAAACTTTTTATAAATGAAGCATTAATAAATATCTCTATCAAAACGATGTATTATCGCTGAATTATTGATAAATGAAATATTTTGCATAATAATTGTTATTTCTTTGGTATTTTACCTTTTATAAAAATGCATGGCAAGTGAACAGCAGAGTAAGATTCAAATAACAGCTACTTGGGATGTTTTGGAACTTCTGGAGTTTCATGACCAGTTCGTAAAATACGGATGCATCATGCGACGCGATGCGGGTATCATACGCGAATCGAAATATTTAATGGGAAATGGGAGGAAAAGGAAAGTCACGGTGCTCCCCTGACCGTTATAAACAAAAAAAAATCTACATCAATACTTATACCTGGAGCTGAATTCTGGGGCTATACTGCGTCTCTGGACGAAGTTTTAAAAAAATCGTGGAGCCCGTTTTGGAGTTACGCCCTTTTTAAGACGTATCTGCATGATTTTAAAGAAAATCAATATAATATCTCGTCATGTGCATATTCAACTTACAATGAGTCGTCAGCAATAAAAGTAGTATACTACAATGATGTACACCCGATTCTGTTTTTACACGGATTTTTTTTTACAGGTCCGTGTAAAAAAAATCCCATACCAAATTTTTGCAAAGTTGCTCCATTTTGCATGATTCGAGAAATCATAGAACTTTTTTTACACGGATTTTCAAATTTTGAACTGAAAACTTTTTTCACACGGAACGCATCCCCCGTGTAAAAAAAAGAATCGGGTGTACTGGCTTTTATTCAATGCATTAAAAACTGTAGCCATATCCTCGTCGAAAATGTGTTTATTAAAATTGGTAGATTATCAAAATTAAACTCTCCATGGTTTCAAAAATTCCAGATCAAATCCAAAGTTTCAAAATCTGAAACTCGTACATTTAAGGCTATTGGTGATAATCGGCTACGAGTACTGTCTTTGGCTCCACACTTGCCTGAAAAATTCGAACCTTGTTGATATGGAACAGCTTGTTAAAATTGAACGATTTGGAGTACATTATTACAGGTGCCCTCAAGATTATAAACCTGATAATATGAATAATGGCTTATTCCTAAATAAATTCCTGCCTACATTGTGAGGCAAAAAACTCGAGAACGGCGTTCCCAGGAGAATTGGAAGTATCCGTGACTAGTTGACCCGGCGAACGTTGTCCTGCATAGTAGCGCGTAGTAAACTGCCGATGCAAAATACATCTTATTCCCGGCAAGGACAGTGGTTCAATATTAATGAACTGTCCTCCTCTTTCACTTCACAGTGTAAAAACGAGCTGGGCAAATTTAAGGATTTATGGAGTAAGGTTATGTCTGACACCTTAAAGGTGCTCTAAGGGTACAAACAGCTTCACTGAGCATACCACGATCTTCTTGATGCTGCGTACATTTTTGAAAAATGGCGGATTTGATAAATTTTGTTGACGTAAGTATGGATGGAGCTTTAGTAAAGAACAAATTAGCTTACTGCTCCTTGAATTCATATTAATATCAATCAAAAACAAAGAATTGAAATTGCGTTGTTTCTCATTTTTGCAAGTAACAGTAAGCATGCACGAGAGCATTAAAAATGACACAGATCAAGTCGAAATCATTCATTTTGCAAAAGTTATTGGTATATGAGCAGTGACGGGAAATGTCATTTCGATATCATTTTTGTTAATAACTTTTGACTAATTTGTTAATAACTTTTTCCACATGGTATGTACAATTGTGTTTTCATTTAAACATGTATCCCTCAAAGAACCTTAAAACTTTTTCTAGTATGTCCACTAGAGTGATTCAAATTTCGACTTTTTCGCTCCTCTATGCTTAAACGATGACATTTGGTGTTTTATTAACCCTCCTAAATTTTTAGCTAATTTGGATGTAACTAGACTGAGCACGCGCAGTTTGAAGTTTGTATGGAAATTACTATAGGAATTGCCACATAAGTGAAAAACTGTTCCGTGTTGCGACCCATTAACTATTCAAATGTAATCGACACGATGTTTTCATAGAATACTTCCCAAGCGAGAGGCCAGTTGTTGTTGCGAAGCGATCTGACTTTTGTAAGCAAAGTTATCAATGAAACAAAAATGCTCATTATTGATATTGATGTTATTCTTTTACGTGTTAAATTGAATTTCCCACGATTTAGTATTTCTCTAATAACTTATCTTGCAAGCATAGAATCGTTTCGCAACAAAGACGATCAGTTTCATTGCAAAATTTTCTATATTGGCAACGTATTTATATATTTTTAGAGCCTAATGAGCAACGTTGCGGAACGGTTTTCGACAAAAGTGACTGATTTCATAGTAATTTTCATACAAACTTGAAACTGCGCGTGCTCAGTCTAGTTACATCCAAATTAGCTAAAAATTTAGGAGGGTTAATAAAACATCAAATGTCATCGTTTAAGCATAGAGGAGCGAAAAAGTCAAAATTTGAATCACTCTAATGTCCATTTCTCTGAATCTGAAATTGGCGGCGTTATTGGAGCATGTTATGAATATCAAATCAAATCCCCTATGTGAATAACATCTGTTGTTTTTGTTTAACGGTTTTGAATGTTTTTCAATTCTTACTTTTCATATGAACTTCCACCTGGATTCTATGTCGCAATTGATAAGCTCGTTGTCTCTTGGGAAAGTTTGGATCTTCCGAAGACCTCCGAATATCATATCACAAAGTTTCATATGGAAGGATTTTTTAATACATTCGGTAGGGATGGCACAATGAGCATATATCGGTTTTCGTTCACATCAACTTTAACGCCACATGTAGAACCATAACTTAGAACATCAGAACATCCAACTCTTGCAAGCTGGAATTTACTGCAAAAAAAGGACATGTGTACATTTTATATTGCCCATTTATTATTTAAACGTAAAGGGATAACCATACTTAGTGGGCTATAGAATTGAATGTCGAATAAGATGAAACTAATCTTATTTTTTAAATGTTCTTTGATAAATCTCATTTTACTTATCGTCGTGGTCAACATTTTTGTATAGAATTCTATTGATTGTAACAAAAAAAACTATTTTTATCGCTGACGACACCTTGGAAGTTGAGAAATATGTATTTGACGAGATGTTATATACAGAATTCTGTTTTACACGATTTTGTTTCAGTTGTATTTTTAATCGTGTAGCTTGAATTTAGGACCAAAATCCATGCAACATGTTCCTAAATTCACAAAATAATCCAGAGAAAAATCAGATGGTTATTCATATACGATAAACATTTTAGATGGGGGCGAAACTGAAAAATGTAAATCGTGTTGGAACAGAATCCTGTGCATTTCTTCGATATATGACAGATACGGCTTTAAAAGGGCGTAACTCCAAAACGGGCCTTACGATTTTTTTAAAACTTCGTCCAGAGATGCAGTATAGCCCCAGAATTCAGCTCCAGGTATAAGTTTTGATGGAGAATTTTGTTTGTTAATAACGGTCAGGGGAGCACCGTGGAAGTGTAGACTAGAGGCCTGGATAATTATTATATATATACAAATTATCCAGGCGTCAAGTGTAGACTTACTTGGTGCTATCAATCATTCTGCGCATCGTAAGGCTAATAACTTTCTATTCCATCCAACTATAGTGAACACTAAATTTAAGGAGTGCAGAAATTTACTTTGCGTAGCAGTTGCGGTTAACCTTCCAAGGTCATTTTTTGGAATTTTCATTCATTCTTACCTGTTTCTGGATACCTGCCACCTTTGCATCATGTTGCTTGGGCGCCGAATGTAGCTTGAAGATTATCTTGCTTCTAACACTGTAGAACAAGTTGTAGAGAAAGGATGCCGGTAACAGGAAAAATACAACAACTATCCACCGGTAGTCTATGAGCAATATTTCAGTAAGTGTTTTTCGAGGCATTTTCAAAATCACTGCCTTTCTGGAGCCTAATCACTTTGCCCGGTACACGACTCCACCCAGATAGACGAGGATGGAGAAGAGAAAAAAAGTCAATGGCAATGACCTGACCGCGAACAGATGCGCAACACAAGTGAATTAAATTCGCGAATGCGCTCACCGGAGCTGTAGCTTATTGGCAGTTGTATTTTTGTCGTAGATTGCCGATTTTTTTTTATTGCACTCTACTTCATCCTCGCTCCCGTTGGTTGATATTTATTTTATCAATTCCATTCTATGTGGAAGCATGTTTCGTCGTTCAGTACAAGCATCTGGTCTACACCATTACAAGGTATGGGTTTGTATTGTACAATTTATTAGTCCATGAAATAGTAGGATTATTCTTTAGGCAAATTAACCAGCAAATTAACCTTCAGGATGACGGATTTACAAATTGAACGACACAGCTTTACAAGCGTACTGGAGGTAGGGGTCCCATTTTTCCCTGGAATTAACTTATCGGGAAACGGGAAATAATAAATAATAAACAATTATGGGAAACTCTAAATTGTAGCTTACATTTTGTCGTGGGATATGACTTGAAAAAATAACTTATGCATTTACACAGCACATGTTTCGAAATGGACAAATTGATATGAAATTTGCGAAAAAGAATCGTGTCTTGGAGAGATTCGAACCCTCAATCTCCTACTCTCTAGATAGGCGTGATAACCCCTACACAACAAAACCAATTTAAGGTCCCGTTTGCGGAAAAGCCATCAGAATCCGAGTTTTTTCGTGCGGCCGAGTTGCCGAATAATATACAATTAATTGTAATCAAGTGTAGGTCTTCCCCCTTATTATTCGTTATTATTCGAGTACACGCGATCGCATGCGTAGAACAGTCACACTCAGGGAATCAATTTTCGAGCAACGCTCAACAATATACTCTTTGTCATCAACAGAGTTTGTTACTGACAAATGCGCCTCGCAACAAGCCTTTATCAGAACCCGAACAATCATTGTTGCTGACAAAAATTTTCGGATCTTTGTCATTATTGTCTCCGACAACAAAAAAGCTTTGTCGTTGGTTCTTTTTTGTCGCTTGTTCGCATGCGCATCCAAGAAAAATTGATTCCCTGGTCACACTCATCAAATGCTTTAGCCAAGCAAGACTTTGGCACAGTAGAGTGCCCAGCCCGTTGTTGGGGGCATAGAGTGTGATGTTCTCGCTAATAAACAATGTCAGTTTGCTTGACTGTGGATATAGGGTGAAGGATGTATTTTGGATTACCCTTGCAGGTTTAGTAAACTTGGGACTTCGATCAAATTAAATGAAGATGTGGTTCGATTCGTGGTTGGTAAACTAATCATCTTTATTGTCAATCTTATTGAATAGGAAACTTCTTAATTCTAGTACATCATTATTTCTTCATTATGCTTTCTCTGTCTATGGAGTGAGAAGCTAGGAACAACTATTTACTAATTTACCAATCAGAGAAGCGTAAATCGTAAAGGGAATAACCGATACGTAAATATAGTCATATCGAAGGGCGTGTTCACTTTGGTTGCGTTGGAGTAGGTCAGTTGTGTAAAAGAAAGAACATAATTGCTCAGCGCTCTAGGCGACATGAAATATGAATCCAAGGGATCGTGAATGAGTCATGTTGTCATTGAAGAAAACCAGCGCCTTGCTCAAGTTACCAGCACTTGTGTGGTATGGGAATCGATAGGTGTAAAGTGACATGACACAGAATTATTCTTGGAAATGTTGTATGTCACCTAAAGGAATTTATTAGTTATGGAACGTTGTGTTCCAGATGAATTCATGGAATTGTTGTATTCCACTTGAGTGAATGTGAAGTAAGCGCATCTGACTTGCGCGTGGGAACATTCTGAAATTGAGCTGCATGTTTGCTCTGTTGGAAAACGACAAGATCTCTAATTTATGATCTTTGAAGATGAAAAGGATATTTAGTATGCTACACCATCCCCTTTGGGTGAATGATGCAATGAAATGAAATCATTCAATTGTTGTCAACATATATCGAGAAAATTTCAAAAAAATGTTGTTCCAAATCTTCTTTACAATATTTATTGATACACTACACTTTTTATTTTGTTATTACTAGGAGGGAAAAAATAAAATCAAACTTAATTTAAATCTAACTGAATTGCGCACTTCTTAGCTATTGCCAAGAATTTTTACCTATCTCATTTTTTGTTTATTTTTTTTGAAGTTCAACTTTTTTTTTTGAGATTAGGCTCGGTATTTTTAACACTTCTTAAGCTCTAATTAATCTATTTTTATGTACTAATAATGATTGATTTGTCTGTAAATGAATTATCTCGCAATTTGGTTCATTAACGTTTTTGACCCTATATGGACCTCTATAAAAGGAATCTAACTTTTTTCTATTTTCGTTTTTAAGATACACTAAATCTCCTATATTTATGTTTATTGGATTTACAAATTTATCTGCTAATTCTTTTCGTAGATGTTTTTGCTCTAAAAGTTTTTGTTTAACTATTTCATGAGATTTTTGCAATTTGTATTTTATTTCTTTACTGTAAAGATCAAAATTGTAAACAGGTTCAATGTCGTTAGCAAATGTTTCCTGAGGTAGTTTAGCCTTGACTCCAAATACAAGTTCATAGGGTGTATACCCATGTTCTGTATGTGGGGTAGTGTTATAAGTAAATGCGTAGTATTGTAACCAATCATCCCAATCAGATTGATGGTTATTTACGAAAGATCTCAGGTATTCATTCAAACACCGGTGATTTCTTTCTAACGAACCAATTGTCTGAGGGTGATATGCTGTTGAAAAAGTTTGTTTGATTTGTAATAATTTACATATTTGATCAAGAACCTCGTTTTGTATTCGGTTCCTTGATCTGATTTCAATTCTAAAAATATGCCGTATATTAAAATAAATTGTCAACTAAAGCTTTCGCAATCACGTTAGCTTCTTTAGTTGGAATTGGTATTAAAATTATATACTTAGTCAGTTCACATTGTATAGTGACTGCATATCTATTGTTATTACCAGATTTTGGAAGTGGACCTATTGTATCAATGGATACCACTTCAAAAGGTTTTGATGGTGTGTTTATAATCATTAATTTCTCTTTCGTGTGTTTAGTAATTTTATTCAATTTGCACAATTCACAGGCCTTGATGAATTGAGCTATTGAACTTTTCATGTCTTTCCAACTATATATTTCTCGTAACTTTAGGTACAGTCTGTGCTGCCCTATGTGTCCTCCGGTAGGTGTTGTATGATGTTTATTCAAAATACTTTGAATTTCACAAAGATCACTAATGAACTTTGGTGGATTAAATATGATTATTTGTAGACTTTTCATTGTTTCAAGAACTAGTTCTTTAAATGATTCTTTGGGTACCCATTCAAAAATTTTATCATGACTTGATAATGCAATTTTATATATTTTCTTCATTTCCATTTCTTTTTCCAACACTGAAAGTGCAACCACTAATGATTGTCTTATGCTTTGCAAATGTGTTGTTATTCGTATTATTATGTTATTCTTCTGCGTTCCTTTAAAGATTGTTAATATCAATTTATTGTTCTCAATTGTACTTCGAAGTTTTGGTATTTTCCTCGTCTCAGTCTGGTTTTCAGTAGTATAAATAGTGAGTTGATCAGACTCGCTATTGTCTTCGTTTTGTCGATAACTCTTGTCAAGTTGCTCTTTGTTTTGTCTAAGTTTTTCATTCCTTTTTCGTGTCATTGACCTTGTATTAACGATAAATATATTTTCTGTCTTTAAATCCTCTGATGTTTTTGGTATACGTGATAAAGCATCCGCTGTAACGTTTGTTTTACCCTGTATATACTCAATATTGAAATCATACTCTTCCAAGTCCAATCTCATTCTTGTCAGTTTGGACGTTGGATTTTTCATGTTGTATAAGAATACTAACGGTCTATGGTCTGTATAAACAGTAAATTTTCTTCCATACAAATAGGCTCTGAAATAATTTATAGCCCAATGTATTGCTGTCAGCTCTTTCAAAATAACTGATTTATTTTTTCACCGGGAGTAAAACTTTTACTGGCAAACGCAATAGGTAAATCGTTGCCATCAATAATTTGAGATAAAACTGCTCCACATCCCACGTCGGACGCGTCAGTTGTCAAAATGAAAGTTTTTCTGAAATCGGGATACTGTAATAATTTTGGTGACATCAAAAACGACTTAAGAGCTCTAAAAGCATCTTCGCATTGAAATGACCATTTAAATTGTGTATTTTTCTTTAACAATTGATTCAACGGATACGCAATTGTTGCAAAATTTGGTACAAATTTTCGGTAAAAAGCTACAAACCGTCTAACTTCATCACTACTTTGTGGCTTTGGATAATTTTTTATAGTTTCAAATTTTGAATCATCAGGAAGAATACCTTTATCGGTTAATTTATGACCAAGATAAGTGACTTCTTTGTTGAAAAATTTGCATTTTTGTAAATTCAATTTTAAATTATACTTTCTTATACGATCAAAAACTTTGGTTAAATTATGAAAATGATGTTGTATAGAACATCCAATAACAATTATGTCATCAATATAGACAAAAGCATGTTCTGGTGTTAAACCAGCCATTGCGATCGTCATCATTCTTTGAAAACTATTTGGACTTATATTTAATCCAAACGGTAATCGTGTAAATTGATAATGACCTGTCTGGGTTGTAAAAGAAGTAGATTTTCTAGAATTATTGTCTAACGGAATTTGATGGAATCCAGACATTAAATCTAGTGTTGTAAAATATTTTGCTCTACCAAGTTGATCCAGAATAGAGTCAATTCTTGGTAAAGGAAATTTATCAGGAAGAATCTTTTATTTAGCTGCCTGAAATCTATAACTAGGCGCCATTTTTTAGTATCATTATTACTCTTTTTAGGTACGAGTAATATTGATTATTATAAGGTGATATTGAAGGTTCAATAATGTTTTCCTTCAACATCTTGTTAACTTGTGTTTGAATTTCTTCACTTTGAGAGTGAATAGTTTTATAGTTTGGAATATAAATTGGAACTTTGTCATTCAAATGTATATTTTGTTCATAGAAATTATTGATAGTAATCGATTCATCAGGTAGTAAAAAATGTCAGAATAGTTCGTTATTAATTTTTTAAATCATCCTTTGCATAGTCAGGAACATTTGTCATATCAATTTCTTTTAAAATATCCTGGTTTCTTTTTGATTATTACATTTAGTTTTATTTACGTTCATAATTTTATATTCACTTAAAGGTTCCATTTTCAGTTTAAAACCCACATTCGATACATTAATTGGTTGAAATGTTGTGTTCATCAATTTTATATATTTACTTTTGGGTGAAATTATTGTATTACCACAGAATAGACCAGGTTTGATCTCTTGTGAAAACAATACCATATCCTCTGTAACGTTTAAATTTTCAATTTTTCGGACCACTTCACATCTTTGTGGTATGATGTAATTTCCATCTACTGTATCCTGGATATGAATGGACACAGTTCTATTCACAATGGTGAAATTAAGTAACCAATATTCATAATCGATGTTCCATTTAAAGGACGACAAAAGATCTCTCCTGAGAATTCCATCTGTTAAAATAGGGAAATCTGGTTTAACTAAATGAAATTCGTGTTTCAATTGTACATTATCTCCAAAATCTAACACTGTCTCAGTAATGGCTAGTGTTTCTATTTCTTCTTCAGTAATCCCTGTCAATTTAGTTTTAACCCTGTTATCTATTTGCTGATGCGCAAGTACTTTATTTGATTTAAAAATTGAAATTTCTGCCCCTGTATCTACAAGTAGAGTACAAACAGAATTTGCCATACGCACTCCAACTTTAATAAAATTTGAGGCGCTTATATTCATCGTTAACACTGATCTAAAAATGTCTTTCTTGTTGTTGATTTTGTTGTGAAACCATCCTATTGGACACTCCTCTTTGTACCTCACGATTTTGATGTATCGGTTGTGATTGACCATTTGGTTGATCAATATTAACCAAATACATTCTGTTCCTCCGATCAAATCCTGGGCGATCATTGTTATACCTGCCGTGGTTATTATAACCTCCACGTTGATATCTTCCGCTAAATGAACGATTATTTCTAGAGGAATACCCTCCTCTAGAGTAATTTCTGAAATCTCGACTTCTATTAAACCATTTCCTCGAAAATTGTTTCTATTGAATGCGTTTGGACGCGCATTATTTTGTTTATTTCGAATGTTAAAATTTGCGAATTGCTTGAATTGTCAATGCTGAATTCTTGAACTTTCTGCAATGCATCTTTTATTGAGGCAAAATTCCTGCCTTTAAAATCAATTTAGTTTCACTGGCGCTAGTACCATTAATCAAGGCATTTACGCCTGCCTTTGTAGTCATTGCCTTAGCAACTTCTTCAGGCACTTTTTGAACAATGTAACTATTTTCAAGTTTTATGCAAAGATTTTCAATATCCTCGCAAAACTTGTAATTTGACCACGCTGTTTGGTCGAATTTAATTTAGCTATTATTGTTTCTGGAATGGCAATATCTCTACATTTATTTTTACATGATCAATAATATCATTTATTGTAACAAGTGTGTCAGGAAGGCCACTACGAGCTTTCCCTGACAGTCGGGTTCTTATAAATTTCACGGCCATCGCCATATGTGTTGGCTGAATTAATTCTCCAAGTAGTTTTGCTGAGTCGATGAAAGCATCGAGCCCGGTTGCTGAACCGTCATATGGTTGTAGCAACGACGTAGCTTGGCGTAAATCAAACCCAGTTTCATTTGCTTCCGTCATTGTGTACTGTTTTGTTTTTGCTGCTCTACAAGTGCTAAATGTTGTTTTTGTACGACTTTGTTTTTCAAATGTAATTTTTCTAATTTACTTTTTACAATATTTTTAATTTCTATATACCACTTGTTTGCATTAGCTATGAACAAATTTGAATCCTCTTCTGAAAATTGGTCTATATTTTCGTAAAATTTTATTTCAAGTATTTTATATAATTCGTCGCATTCCTTGAGTTTACTCCTTAACGTATTCTCTTTTATTGTAGTATTTATTGACTTTTTAACATATGTGTGCAATTGCTTCAATTGCTCATATTCATTCATTAATAAAATCTTATCGTATTCAAAACAATTATAAAGAAGATACACAAGAAAATAGATAAAAGGGTACATTACCAGGTAATAAATACTCATTTACTTCCTTATGCTGCTACCTTCGCCAAACATTCCTGCATTCGCCGCTCTGCTGCATGCACACTTCAGCTACTCTGGTCGGTCACCGTTGCACACTCAAACTCCCAGCCGTTGAAATTCAATACATGTAGTTTTTTTCTTCTCTGGCTGTCCACAGCACATTATGTTTGCTTTCCTGATTAACTGTCCAAATTATTCCGCTTCAATCCGCTTTTGCAATTTTCTGTACTTCTCAGTTTTATTCATACATGAGTTTTGTTCTCGTAAACTTTTGAAATATTCACTCTAGTCTTTACACTGTAACCATCATTATCGACGTAGTCAATTTCTAATGTATAGCTTGTTGCACTCGATTTTGTAAAGTTTTTATATGCACTACTGTTTTGAAATTCTTTACTTTAATGTCAATAAGTCTTTCGACTCTAATTCTCTCAAGCACATCATTCCAAATATTGTTTTCCATTTTAAATTTTTAATCACTACTGTTTTTCTGTGTTGACCGGTTTTATCAGACTTGCCGCATAGTGTTAATTTGTAATTCTCGTCGAGCCACTTCACTCACTGTGCTTCTTATGTATTTCGTATAGATTTTGGTACACAAAAATATCACTATAATCATAACAATCACTATCAATGTTACTGCGATCAATGTATTATCACTGGACGTATTTGCACTGGTGACGATCTCGTCACTGCTGAAAAATCCCATCTTCTATTTGTTATACTCACTTCACGAAATGCACAAAGATACTTTTTTTGAATTTCAAACTTTTAATTTACCACTTCTAACTG
This sequence comes from Armigeres subalbatus, assembly GCF_024139115.2. Taxonomy (NCBI): domain Eukaryota; kingdom Metazoa; phylum Arthropoda; class Insecta; order Diptera; family Culicidae; genus Armigeres; species Armigeres subalbatus. The sequence continues at coordinate 158,739,592 of NC_085139.1, forward strand.
TCTGGTCGCCATTTAGTAAACTTGGGACTTCGATCAAATTAAATGAAGATGTGGTTCGATTCGTGGTTGGTAAACTAATCATCTTTATTGTCAATCTTATTGAATAGGAAACTTCTTAATTCTAGTACATCATTATTTCTTCATTATGCTTTCTCTGTCTATGGAGTGAGAAGCTAGGAACAACTATTTACTAATTTACCAATCAGAGAAGCGTAAATCGTAAAGGGAATAACCGATACGTAAATATAGTCATATCGAAGGGCGTGTTCACTTTGGTTGCGTTGGAGTAGGTCAGTTGTGTAAAAGAAAGAACATAATTGCTCAGCGCTCTAGGCGACATGAAATATGAATCAAGGGATCGTGAATGAGTCATGTTGTCATTGAAGAAAACCAGCGCCTTGCTCAAGTTACCAGCACTTGTGTGGTATGGGAATCGATAGGTGTAAAGTGACATGACACAGAATTATTCTTGGAAATGTTGTATGTCACCTAAAGGAATTTATTAGTTATGGAACGTTGTGTTCCAGATGAATTCATGGAATTGTTGTATTCCACTTGAGTGAATGTGAAGTAAGCGCATCTGACTTGCGCGTGGGAACATTCTGAAATTGAGCTGCATGTTTGCTCTGTTGGAAAACGACAAGATCTCTAATTTATGATCTTTGAAGATGAAAAGGATATTTAGTATGCTACACAGGGGCTCTTATTTTGGACCACCAAGAGGAATTTGCACGTCGAACTGGTGGTCCAAAATACCTCCTTTACCCTACAACAGTAAAGCACATGTGAAGATTGGACAAATCAAGCACCCAGCGTCGTAGCGTGTGGTTGGCCAGGTTGGCCCCCGCCAAGGGTGCCACGCCTTAGGGGGGCGCCGAAATCAAGAATGTCGCTATGGAAAATGATCATGATAAATTTTTCTCAAAAGTGAATCAGACGATTTTTTTAATTAAGGTAATGGAAATCTACAACCAGACACCTGGGGGGCGTAGGTAGTGTGGGGATAGGATCACCCCTCCCGACCCACTAAAACCATCTCCTTCCTGTCCAGTCATTCCCTTATTTATTTATTTATTCAGACTAAGGCCGAAGTGGCCTGTGCGGTATATAAGAGTCTTCTCCATTCGGCTCGGTCCATGGCTACACGTCGCCAACCACGCAGTCTACGGAGGGTCCGCAAGTCATCTTCCACCTGATCGATCCACCTTGCCCGCTGCGCACCTCGCCTTCTTGTGCCCGTCGGATCGTTGTCGAGAACCATTTTCACCGGGTTACTGTCCGACATTCTGGCTACGTGCCCGGCCCATCGCAGTCGTCCGATTTTCGCGGTGTGAACGATGGATGGTTCTCCCAACAGCTGATGCAATTCGTGGTTCATTCGCCTCCTCCACGTACCGTCCGCCATCTGCACCCCACCATAGATGGTACGCAGCACTTTCCTTTCGAAAACTCCAAGTGCGCTTTGGTCCTCCACGAGCATCGTCCAGGTCTCGTGTCCGTAGAGGACTACCGGTCTAATTAGCGTTTTGTAGATTGTCAGTTTGGTACGGCGGCGAACTCTATTCGATCGGAGCGTCTTGCGGAGTCCAAAGTACCGTCAACTGGGGGGAAGATGATCATTGAGGTGAAGATGATCATTTGATGTGTCAGTCAAACGTGCCAAATTTTTTCATGAAACGGAAGTCAACAATATTATCCGTTCAAGTAATGCTACCGCTAGGTAGAAATCCGAGTTTTTCAATTATAATCATGAAAATGTATTTTGTGGAAGAAAGAGAGAGATAGTCATAAATGACGCTATTTCCGTTTCAAATATTGACTTCGTAGACTTCTTTACGTAGTAAATTCAACATTCATACAAATAACCTAGTGGATTTTGACTACTAGGTCATAATGATTTTAGTAGAGCTGTCTTGATCAACTTCACCCCAAACCAGATTACTCAAAAAATGTGTGATAATTTAATTTATTTTAATAAATGCGAACACATTTCAGAAAACTAAAGTTGTTGATTATTGCAACGTATAGCAGTACATGTTTTGAAAATATTTGTTTCGATTTAAAATGTAAACACACATTGTTATTGCATGTTTTGTCTTAAATATGATCATCTTCCCCCCAGTTGACGGTAAGTACGATTTCCAGCCACTATGCGTCTCCGAATTTCTCTGCTGGTGTCATTTTCGGCAGTCACCAGTGAGCCCAAGTACACAAATTCTTCTACCACCTCGATTTCGTGACCACCGATGCAAACTCGCGGTGGGTGGCTCACATTGTCTTCTCTTGAACCTCTTCCTATCATGTACTTCGTCTTCGACGTGTTGATGACTAGTCCGATCCGCTTAGCTTCCCTCTTCAGTCTGATGTAGGCTTCCTCCATCTTCTCAAAGTTACGTGCCATAATATCTATGTCGTCGGCGAAACCAAATAGCTGGACGGACTTATTGAAAATTGTACCACTCGTGTTAATCCCTGCTCTTCGTATTACACCTTCCAAAGCGATGTTGAATAGCAAACACGAAAGACCATCACCTTGCCGTAACCCTCTGCGGGTTTCGAAGGGACTCGAGAATGCCCCTGAAACTCGAACTACGCACATCACCCGATCCATCGTCGCTTTGATCAACCGTGTCAGTTTATCCGGAAAACCGTGTTCGTGCATTAGCTGCCATAGCTGGTCCCGATCGATTGTATCATATGCGGCTTTGAAGTCGATGAATAAATGATGTGTGGGCACGTTGTATTCGCGGCATTTCTGCAGTACTTGGCGAATGGCAAACACCTGGTCCGTGGTGGAGCGGTCGCCCATAAAACCCGCCTGGTACTGCCCCACGAACTCCCTTGCAGTTGGTGTTAGTCGACGGCATAAAATTTGGGAGAGTACCTTGTAGGCGGCGTTCAGCAATGTGATTGCGCGGTAGTTGCTACAATCCAGCTTATCGCCCTTTTTGTAGATGGGACACACGACACCTTCCATCCACTCCTGCGGCAAAACTTCCTCGTCCCAAATCTTGGTAATGACCCAGTGCAGCGCTCTAGCCAGTGCCTCACCACCGTGTTTAAATAGCTCTCCTGCTAGTTGGTCAACCCCAGGGGCTTTGTTGTTCTTGAGCCGGCCAATCTCCTCCTGGATTTCCTGGAGATCCGGTGCCGGTAGAATTATGTCCTGCGCGCGTTCTCCCAGGTCCATCACCATACCACCATCTTCGTCTGCCACATCGCCATTCAGGTGTTCTTCGTAGTGCTGCCGCCACCTTTGGATCACCTCACGCTCGTTCGTAAGAAGGTTCCCGTTTATGTCCTTACACATATCGGGCTGTGGCACGTGGCCCTTACGTGAACGGTTTAACTTCTCATAGAACTTTCATGTGTTATTAGCGCGGTACAGTTGCTCCGTTTCTTCACGGTCTCGATCTTCCTGCTGGCGCTTTTTCCTCCGGAAAATCGAGTTTTGTCTGTTCCGCGCCTGTTTATATCGTGCCTCGTTCGCCCTCGTGCGGTGTTGCAGCAATCTCGCCTATGCTGCATTCTTCTCTTCCACTAATTGTTCACATACGCCGTCATACCAGTCGTTTCTCTCTTATCCGGGGCACCGTGCCAAGTGCAGCGGTTGCGGTGCTACCAATGGCGGATCGAATATCTCTCCAGCCATCTTCAAGAGATGCTGCGCCTAGCTGCTCTTCCGTTGGAAGTGCCACTTCCAGCTGCTGCGCGTGTTCTTGGGCTAGTCTACCGTGTTGTAGCCGCCCAATGTTAAGCCGCGGCGTCCGACTTCGACGCGTGTTGTACACCGTCGAGAGTTTTGAGCGCAGGCATACTGCAACGAGGTAGTGGTCGGATTCAATATTCGCACTGCAGTAAGTGCGGACGTTCGTGATGTCGGAGAAGAATTTACCGTCGATTAGAACGTGGTCGATTTGGTTTTCCGTTTCTTGGTTAGGTGATCTCCATGTGGCCTTGTGGATATTTTTGCGGGGAAAGAAGGTGCTTCGGACTACCATTCCGCGGGAGGCTGCGAAGTTTATGCATCGTTGGCCGTTGTCATTCGATACGGTGTGCAGACTATCCGGTCCGATGACCGGTCTATACATTTCCTCCCTTCCTACCTGTGCGTTCATGTCGCCGATGACGATTTTAACGTCCCGCAGTGGGCATCCATCGTATGTCTGCTCCAGCTGTGCGTAGAACGCTTCTTTCTCGTCGTCGGGTCTCCCTTCGTGTGGGCAGTGCACGTTGATGATGCTATAGTTGAAGAAACGGCCTTTAATCCTCAGCTTGCACATCCTTGCGTTGATTGGCTGCCACCCAATCACGCGTTGGCGCATCTTACCCAGCACTATGAAGCCGGTTCCCAGCTCGTTGGTGGTGCCACAGCTTTGGTAGAAGGTAGCCGCCCGATGCCCGCTTTTCCACACTTTCTGTCCTGTCCAGCAAATCTCCTGCAGCGCCACGACGTCGAAGTTGCGGGGATGTAATTCATCGTAGATCATCCTGTCGCAACCTGCGAAACCTAGCGACTTGCAGTTCCATGTTCCAAGCTTCCAATCGTGATCCTGTATTCGTCGCCTAGGTCTTTGCCGATTATATCGAGTCGCATTATCTCTTATATTGTTCGTAATGATTGGTTTTCTAGGCGGCTTATTGGGCCTGCGCAAACCTCCTGTCTCGTCGGAGGGCCGTCGTGTCAGGGCTGTTTAGCGTCCCACCTAACACCAGGACTTGGGCTTGTGCGCTTTGAGCGGTCCAGTCATTCCCCCGGCCAGCAATTAAGCAATACTTCTTGGGATGATTATTGGGCATTCGGCCCCATACATGACGTACACAAGTGCACGTATGCGCCTCGACTCTCCTAGCACTCTCCATGCACCACATGTGCACAAGACATACTGGCACCACATGTGCCCCAACACTCACCTGCCTATGCCGCTCGAATGATTGTATGAGTCATACAGGTACCCTGCAGGGGATACCCCATGCCGCCATCTCACAACATAGACAGTCCTCATTCAGTATGGTGTTCACCCCGCCCTGCAAAAGGGTGGCACCACTTGTCTACCAAGCCGGAGGCGACCCAAGGTTGGTGGCTCCTATGCCGCTCCTACCTCAGCTACGAGACAGACCCTTTCATGTCTCCTATTTCTGAGGTGCCGCAGAAGCATCAACCCCCCGACACTCCTACCAGGCATAGCGAGGCTTTCGTTTCCCCTAATTTTGAGGTGCCGCAGAGGTATCTGCCCTCCGACACTCCTGCCAGGCCTAGCGAGACTTCACTCAATCCGTCACTGGCAGCCGGATCATACTACTGCCTAAGCAGTCACTCTGACTACACGTACCATGCGAGGCTTACTTGTGTGCTCACCCATATACTCGGTCCCTCACTCTGTGGGGGTATTACGAGTAATAACTCCAGCTCCCATTCGCCTGCACCACTTGTGGATGGGTGGGTACCACCCACTGCCACCCGCTTGCTGCCGAAGTAGCCCTCACTCTGTGCAACCTCCACAGGCTCCATTAATGACCTGGCTAATTGTTTCACCCCTCGGCACGGGTCGCCTGACACCTTGGGATTCGGGGTTAGGGACGCCAATTGTCAGCTTCAGGGAGCCTGACGATATGGCCGAATTTACACCGTTACGAGTATCCATATCTCAACGTAACGGGAATTACTTCCTACCTCTATAATGGAACATATGAAGGTTATAGAGGCTTAAGGAATTCATAAATAAATAATCAGGAATATTAAAAAAATAATTGATTTTAAATCTCCCGGCTTTTATTGCGGTTTTTGTTTTGAACATCTGCAAGAAAATAAGGGGCGCCCAGTAAAGGTTTCGCCAAGGGCGCAAGGAGACCACGCTACGGCTCTGCAAGCACCCCAAAGATATTCAATTTGCAAAAAGAGTTAACCGCGGTGATCTTGTTGTGTAGGGGCTATCACGCCTATTTAGAGAGTAGGAGGTTGAGGGTTTGAGTCCCTCCAAGACACGTAGATTCTTTTTTTGCAAATTTTATATCAATTTGTCCATTTCGAAACATGTGCTGTGCATATGCACAGCCAAGATATTTAACATAAAATGATTTTCGTACAGCCGAGTTGCCGAAGAATATGCAATTAATTAAATAAAACAATTAGACACCCAGACTGGACCTCTGTATAGCAGTATTGAAACCGCTACGCTTACCAGCACCCTGCGCACCCTAGATCTGTTCTCGACAGTGCCATTATCGCCGTCGACGCACGCTTGCTGACGGAGTCAACATTACTTTTGTAGCTCAACTTATTGTCGAGCATCACTCCATTCCCAATGAGGTGATGTCGCAGCCGCTGACTCGAATTGTCGCCTCCTGCACCGATCTCCAGTTGTTGACGACTACTGTTTTATGATGTGCCAACTGTAGCTTCTTGCTGCGCATCCATTCCTAAACAAGACTAATCGAATGGGCTGCAATTAATTCGACCTCTTCGATGGACTCTCCGTACACGATCATGGCTACGTCATCGGCAAATCCCACTAACTCGACTCCCGACGGGAACTTCAACCTCAGCACGTCATCGTACATCACGTCCCACAGCAAAGAACCCAGGATTGATCCCTGCGGGTCTCCTGCCGTGATGGGGGTGCTAGTCAAGCCTTCCTCTGTCTCGTAAATCAATACTCAATTTCTTGAAGTTGCTTCCCATAATGATGTACAGCTCTACCGATAGTCCTAGCCGGAGCAACGAGTTCGCGATCTCCACGCACTGTTAAATGCATTCCGCATGTCGAGTGTTATTACTGCGCAGTAACGGATACCGAGCCGCTTGCATTCGATGGCCACTTCTGCAGTTTAACCACCGATTTAATGGCACCAAGCTGACCTGAACATGTCAGGATTTGTCATTATGGCTACCTTCATCGCCATTGTTCTGGATCCCGTCAAGACCAGGTGCTTTACTTGGGTCGAGGGACTTTGCCACCGCCATTAGCACCTCTACCATCGGGTTAGGTACAAAAGGTCGAAAGGACAAAACGTCGAAAGACAAAACGTCGAAAGACAAAAGGTCGAAAGGACAAAAGGTCGAAAAGGACAAAAGGTCGAAAGGGACAAAAGGTCGAAAGGACAAAACGTCGAAAGAAAAAAAATATCAATAAGAAATGCGAGAGGGACAAAAGGTCGAAATAGACAAGAAACTGAAACGGAGATAATCAATCTCGCCCGGAGTTGGCCTACACAGTTGGCAAAAAATCTGCTCTTTTATTTTTCACAATTTTTAACAGTTAAACAAAATTAATACAGTAAGTGCAACTAATATATGGATGTTTGAGTTTTCTAAATGTCACTTCGATTTGTCAAAATGGCGCAAGCCGCACATAAAATATACCGGCGTGTATTACACAGGTGTATTTTTAATGCACGCGTCTGCGTGGCTGAGGCGTGCACTATTTTAACAGATCAAAGTAACATTTAGAAAACCTAGATAAACATCTATTATTTGCACTCATTGAATGAATTTTATTAAAAATAGTGTAAAAAGTTAAGTGAAAGTGAGTGAAAAAAAAAAAATGAAAAAAAAGGAGTGTTTTGCAAACTGTATAGGACAACTCTGTCTCGCGCAATACAAATTTTAATTCAACATTTTTTTTTCATCTCTAACAGAACAATCTATGAATATAATATTGTGAATATAATATTGTTTCATAGTCATTACTCCTTCTTTGAAAATTGCTCATTCTTCAACTTTGATTAATGAGATGGGTGTGTAATTTCTGCTTGAAGTTAAATGCACTTCACAAATTTCTTTGGAATACACAAAATTTGTTATCAACTTATTCTTGATCGACCTTTTGTCCCTTTTGACATTTTTATTCTTTTCGACCTTTTGTCCCTTTCGACCTTTTGTCCTTTCGACCTTTTGTCCTTTCGACCTTCTGTCCCTTTCGACGTTTTGTCCTTTCGACCTTTTGTCTTTTCGACCTTTTGTCTTTCGACCTTTTGATCTTTCAACCTTTTGTCTTTCGACCTTTTGTCATAGATTCTCTACCATCACCATCGCCATGTTTTCGTCGCCTGCTTCTACCCTCGCTGCTGGCGGTCAATGCACAATGGGGAAATCCGATTTCAAAGGTGGAAAAAATTGATAACTTTTTTCACGAACAACTTACAGAAGAGATCACGAGCTTATTCGAAAGAGAATTATGCAAAGAATTCAGTGAGTGCTCTTTCATGGACGTGGAACGCTGCTGTATGTAGTTATCGAGCTCGTTTTGCCCTAATGTCCCATATATCGCGAGTTTCCAAACTATTTGTCATTTTATCTTTAAGACATTGTTCTAAAATTGTGTTTATCTCTTCACTGTGGATCCAAAGAAGGGCACTAAATATATTTTGTTTGTAGAAGTTGGAAATTTAAGGGATTTTGGGGTGAAATAAGCATCAAAGTGCATTTTATGTGCAATTTTCACATATTCTGTAAAAAATAGTATAATTTACAGATAAGTGTTGATATTATTGGCTAAAAGTATTGAACAGATATTGATAAATGTTTGCCGAATAAAAATTAATGAAATAAATCGTTTCACAAATGTTTTATTTGGTTATTTATTGAGTAAAAAACGATTTTTAAAAACTTTTGAATGGCACCGATGCCAAACATTTCCAAACCATACCCGATAGCACAACTAGACAAGAATAGTCATATGTTATGAGTCTTGATGTGATCATTAGACTGGCCCAGATTACTATGGGGACAAAAAAAAGTTGTCGAATTCCACGGGGCACCCCCCAGAATTGTGTCTTTGGGTGAGAAAATCAATCTCTGAAAATTTCAGCTCAATCGCTCGTTGCATAAGCTGGCGCATTTGATTTGAAGTTTGTATGGGGATTTCAGCCAAAATGTATAGGAAAATACACCTCCGTCACTAATTCGATCTGGAAATTGGTTCTGATTGCTCGATTGACCTCAGAATTGCAGAAACGGCAGTTGGTATGCTACAGAACAATTTGACAGAACATTGCATGATGATTAAATGAACTTTTATATAATTTTTGGCTGATTTATTAGGAGCTGATTTGTGTATTTTGGGTTTTTGATCGAATCGCATCAGCCGAAACCTATATAAAAGTTCATTTAATCATCATCATCATGTTCTGTGAAATTGTTCTGTAGCATACCAACTGCCGTTTTGTAATTCTGAGGTCAATCGAGCAATCAGAACCAATTTCCAGATCGAATGAGTGACGGAGGTGTATTTTCCTATACATTTGGGCTGAAATCCTCATACAAACTTCAAATCAAATGCGCCAGCTTATGCAACAAGCGATTGAGCTGAAATTTTCAGAGATTGATTTTCTCCCCCAAAGACACAATCCTGGGGGGTGCCCCGTGGAATTAGACAACTTTTTGTTTCCTGGGCCAGTCTAGTGATCATAGATAGGAGGTGATGGGAAATACTCTTTTTTCTTACCTTTTTGCCCAAATTCCCCTATGAAATAATATGGCTCAATGATTCTGAGCAACGAAATGATGTAGTAATGTTAATTTATTTGGTATTTTACAATGATATAATGAAAATAACAAATAATCATATAATTCATTAAAAATATTGAAGTATAGGGGATTTTGGGGTCATACAGCTTATTTAATGTGATTTTGTATTCAAAATAGTATAACATTTTTCACGGACGACGCACAGATAAGATTAAGGGCTTATTCGAAAGGGAGTTTTCCAAGAAATTCAGTGAGAGATGTTTTATAGACGTGAGACACTTCTGTATGTAGTTATTAAGCTAGTTTTGCCCCAATGTCCCATACATCACAGTTTATCATATTTTTCGTGCTTTTATCTTCCAAGTATTGTACTAAAGATGTGTTCTCCTCTTCATTATAGAGCCATAGAAAAGCACTATACATGCTTTGTTGGTAAAAGTTGGAAATTTAAGGGATTTTGGGTTTAAATAAGTATTAAATTGCAATTTACGTGAATTTTTCATGTATTCTGTAAACATTAATAGAAATATTATTATTCTCCCAAAATGTTCTACAGACATTGATAAATGTTTGCGAAACAATTACTAATAAAGTTAATCATTTCGCAAGTGTTTTGTTTTGTGGTTTATTGGGTAAAACCCGATTTTTTAAATGCTTCTGAAAATTTACCGATGCCAATCATTCCCAAACCATACCCGTTTGCACAACTAGATAAGAGTAAATATATTAGTCGATGTGATAATAGATACGAATAGTTAGGAAATGTTCTTTTCTCATGACGTTTCACCCAAAATCTCCTTATGAGATAATATAGCTCAATGATTCTGGGTTAAGAAATGATGGAGTAACATTGATTCAATTATAATTTGTCAATTATACTATAAAATAACAAATATTCGTAGATCGCATTGAAAAAAAATCCGGGCCCAGAAATTTTTTTTTAATACATAATTAATGAATTTTTTCACTTATTTGTCCCAAAATGCCTTAAAGATCCATTTTCAATGTAATATATGGATATTTGTTTTTTTATGATATCAATTTCTGTTAAAAAATTTTTTGGCAATAATATCAACTATTATCTGTAAACATCTGAATAATCAATAGGCTGTAGATTTCGCCAAAATTGAACATATGTAGAGCTACATCAATGCTTACAAGTTTTTAAAATCACCGTATATTAACCCTAAATGATCATTCGACGTAATATAGTGCAAATGATTTCTTGGGTATTATTATTTTTTACAGAATATATGAAAAAATCACGTAAAGTGCAATTGAATACTTATTTGACCCCAAAATCCCTTAAATTTCAAACTTTTTCCAACAAAATATGTATAGTGCTATGTATGAATCTACAATGAAGGGGAAAACAGGATTTCAGTGTAATTTTTGAAAGATAAAAGTACCAAAATATGAAAAATGAAAAATGAAAATCAGCTCAATAGCTTACGTACAGAAGTGTCTCAGGTCAATAAAACATCACTCACTGAATTTCTTGGAAAATTCGCTTTCGAATAAGTGCTTAACCTTATCTGTGAGTCGCTCGTGAGAAAAGTTATCATATTTTGTATACAAAATTACGTTTAATGAGCTGTATGACCCCAAAATCCCCTATAATTCAATATTTTTAATGAATTAAATGATTATTTGTTATTTTCATTATATCGTTGGCAAATATCAGTTAAATTAACATTACTACATCATTTCCTTGCTCAGAATCATTGAGCTATATTATTTCATAGGGGAATTTGGGCAAAAAGGTAAGAAAAAAGAGTATCTCCCATCACCTCCTATCTATGATCATATCAAGACTCATAACATATGACTATTCTTGTCTAGTTGTGCTATCGGGTATGGTTTGGAAATGTTTGGCATCGGTGCTATTCAAAAGTTTTTAAAAATCGTTTTTTACTCAATAAGTAACCAAATAAAACATTTGTGAAACGATTTATTTCATTAATTTTTATTCGGCAAACATTTATTAATATCTGTTCAATACTTTGAGACAATAATATCAACACTTATCTGTAAATAATACTATTTTTTACAGAATATGTGAAAATTGCACATAAAATGCACTTTGATGCTTATTTCACCCCAAAATCCCTTAAACTTCCAACTTTTACCAACCAAATATATTTAGTGCCCTTCTGTGGATCCACAGTGAAGAAATAAACACAATTTTAGAACAATGTCTTAAAGATAAAATGACAAATAGTTTGGAAACTTGCCATATATGGGACATTAGGGCAAAACGAGCTCGATAACTACATACAGAAGCGTTCCACGTCCATGAAACAGCACTCACTGAATTCTTTGCAAAATTATCTTTCGAATAAGCTCTTGATCTCTTCTGTAAGTTGTTCGTGAAGAAAGTTATCAATTTTTTCCACCTTTGAAATCGGATTTCCCCATTGTGCAATGGGTTGGGCCGTGGTGCGGGAAAAGTACTTCAGCTTTGCTAGTGCTAGTGCTTCCCTTGTTTTGGCCATCACCACTCGATAGGCGTCTTTTCATGGGTTAGTCTATCGAAGCAGTCTGTATTGCACTCTTTGATGGCCTTGGACTTGTTTAGGGCCAGCCTCGCCGCTTTCAATATCTCGATACGTTCTTCCTTCACTACCGCCGAGCGTGACCTTTGTAGTATTTTTCTAGCTCTGATGACTGCAATTTACTCGTTCTACCAGTATACCTGTGGCCTGCAGTTCCGTAGTCGAGCCTTCCTCGGTGTGGTAGCGTAACACGCTCGTGACGGGACCGCAACCAGTTCGTCACCGCTCAAACTTCCCGTGTTTTTTTTTCAGACTCATAGCTTTGCGCTATAAGCGCCGATTAATTCCTAATGATATGAGATATGAATTCAGTGCATTGGTTTGGCACAGTTTTCCAACTGGCCAGATGGTCAAATATTAATTGTTTTATGGCTCATTGTCGGCTATCGGTCCAGCTTATACTTTATCAGTACCAAGCAATACTCATTTGATCAACGTGTATGATTTGAATTTCGCGGTTCAGTTGACCTGACTGATACTGAATTAGAAAGGTGTATTGGTTGCCGAGATGGATAAAGAGTTAAGGTATTTGCTCGTTTGTTTTATCAGATTAGAGCTTATCAAAGGTAGATGCATTTGAATTATCAGTGATTATGATAGAGACAAATAAAAGGTTGGTTTACCTACTCGTCATAATTATTTTGAGCACAGCTATTAATGCTGTTTAACATGTTGTTTAACATGCATTATGCATTTTATCTTATGATAAATATATTCATAAAATTATTTTAGGCTCTTAGTCGAATTAAGTATGAGACACTGCAGACGGCCTTACTGTTGAGGTCGAAGTACGTATCTGTCAAAGGTACAATAAAGTAGTGGAGTTAAATGAAATAGTACAAACTCGTCTTATGGCTTATGATAGAGTGATGCCTTGACGTTTAATTTTCTATCTCCATTTGAATGATGAAGCTTGTAATCTGAATAGACTATAGTAAATTAAAACCCATGAGGCTTCATAACACAGTACTGAATCAAGTATTTTTTCATTTAATAAATTTCCTTCTATTTTCTAAAGTATTCCTTTTTCATTTTATGTTCATTCGTTTATTTTTTTTAATTGATATCGCGTTAAAATAGATTTCTGTGCATTATTTTATCAAATGAAAGCCCCAGTAATGTAAAAAGTGTGGATCTCACACATCTGGAGAAGTATTCAATTATTGACCTTGAAACACTATATCAATCAATTGATTGTCCCAATGCCAAAACTGAAAACGTTAGTTTATGTCGTCGTCCACTCCGGCAACCACACCATAAAGTCTGAATTTCTAAAGGACGGTGAAAGGATGCACTTTTCCTTCATGCACGGGTTTACCAATCATAATGGTTGGTAATCGACACTTCACAAGTTTGAAAAATAACTGCTGAAAAGCATGTACGTGCCGCTGAAGTACAGACGAATCTCGGACTGAAAACGATGCATTCCGCCAGCACGCGTTTCTAATGGAATGTGACATGTGTAATACATGTTGACCGAGTAACATACCGGAGACAAGCCATTTCAAATTTACCGATAATAAATAGCCATCCTTAACAAGTGGCTCGTCAAGACGACAATCTACCTAATGAATAAGAATGGTATGTTTGTGAAACCCGTAGGAGGGAAACCACATGCGAGCTTGCGAGGGTCAGATTTCAATGCCATTGTGGATCCACTGCTGCTAAGGATGTCATATTCCGATTATATGCAGAAAATATGATATATGATATTTCAACAGATGGTTTTAACTATTAGTAATGAACGAGGCTAACTGCTTTGCGAGCAAAGGAGTATGCTTTCCAATCTAGTGATGGCGAGTTCAATTCTTGGTTTGATCTACGATGTTTTCAGAGTCAATATACAATTACTAGCCACATTTTCCCCCGTCACATGCAAAAAATGGGCCACAACGTTTGCCGTACCACTGCTAACCCTGCTTAATAAGGATTGCAGAATTTACTTTCAACAACAATAAACGAGAAGCATGCTGCCGTAATCTGAATACACTATTTTCCAAAAATTGGGTTATCGAGTAGTACTCATCGAGCTCCATGGTGACCAGTGAATCGGGAAAATCGGGAGAACCGGGAAAAAAACGGGAATTGAAAATCACCTGGAAAATGTTGGAAAATATGTGGAAAATTCAATAACCGCCGGGAAAATTTTCAAATCTGCATTTGTCTCTTTGTAAAAAATAGTGCAGTAATCCAAAAAATTATGAGAGAATTGGTAAACTCATTCGCTCATTCCATTCTATTTAAGAGTTTACAATTTTTCGTACAAACCGTGAACTCATACAAATTTCTAAAGCAGGTCATGTATTTATGAATTTACATACCCCAGATACCTAGCTAGATAGTAGATACCCTGAATTTATATAAAGAAGTTTTTTTTTTAAATTTCATCCGTAATCTTGTTTACGGACGAACTATACTTTCAAACGTTAATAAGAATATGAATTTTCGTTTAATAATTTAATTTCGATTGTACACATGTTCTTAGAAAATTAGGTTTATTATCAAATTGTCGAATGGTTTGAATAAATGCGATACAGAGGAGATGTTTAAAAAATTTACGTAGAAATCGTATTTTTTCTGCACTGCCTTTATACGCATAACCGTCCCATGTATATAGGAAATCCCAGCAAACATGAGACAAATATGCGTATGATGGCAGTGCACCTTTGCAAGGTCTTGCTTACAATTCCTTCCAGAAATTTTGCAATGAGATATAAGTTGTTGATTAAAATATGTATAGCAAATTCAGTCTTGAAAAGTCGAGTTTCTGATAACGCATTGGTGGACACAGATAATAAATATAAATTTGAATAATTAATAGAAGTATGTATGACAAGTTTCCCAAAGCAATCAAACAATACCTAAGCTTTGTTGCTTTTTTGAAAAAGTCTATATAATTCTATTTGAAAATGATTAATACAAATTTGTTATTATATTATCTTTATTTTAATTATGTATAAAATATCCAACTAAGATAAATTTGAAAAAGCTTAAAACTTAGAACTCATGGACGATTTAAACGAAATTATGTAGATTCGATCAACCGTTTTGATTTGTGATATTTGTTGCAGGAATTTTACGTTCTTGGCGTAGCATATGTGATAATATTAAATATGTGAAAAATAAAGTGCTTGTTTGTTGTTGAGAAAAAAAAATTCTGGCAAATGATAGGATGATAACATTTTGCATGAAAAATTCAACCGCGATATTTTTCTGCAGAATCGCAATGTCTTAATAATTTGTCATGAGCTCATACTTACTTGAATAAAAAAAATCGAACTAATAAAGCTAAAAAAATAGTATTATTTAGGCGAGCAAAAATCACTCTTCTACATTTAATTTGGCAGTTGCAGTATAAATATTTATATGGCATTTTTTTCTATTTTTAATATTTATAAATCCGTGAGGTCTTTGAATTTTTTTTTCTAATAGTTACATTTCTTTTTGGAATCGGGAAATTTTTCATAATACCGGGAGAAAACCGGGAACTTGAAATTCAAAATCCACTGGCCACTCTGACGGACGAACTATACTTTCAAACGTTAACAAGAATATGGATTTTCGATTAATAGAACGTTGTACACATGTTCTTAGAAAATTAGGTTTATCATCATTGTCGAGAATAAATACGATACAGAGGAGATGTTTAAAAAAAATACGTAAAAATCCTTGTAAAAATCGTAATTTTTCTGCACCTTTGCAAGGTCTTGTTTACAATTTTACACTATTTCAAGAAAACAACAATAAACTGTTTTTTAACAAATTTGCACCGAATCTTTCGATTTCTTCGATACAGATCAATAGTTTTTGGCAAAACTCAACACCCTGGGGCATTTACAGTGCAAATAATGTAAGCAGTACTCCACAATTGCTCTTCAAATTACGTGGACATATGTAGTTTCTCAAACAAACGAATTTTTTTCATACATTCCTGAACAAAATATTTTTTTTCGTATTTTTTGCAAGAATATGTATTTTTGGACGAAGATTCAGAATATGTATATAAAAATCTCATTTTGGCCAAAAATGTTACATATGCAGTTTCTCAAACAAACGGTTCAATTCCTTCCAGAAATTTTGAAATGAGATATAAGTTTTGGATTAAAATATGTTCACAAGTTGTATACAAATTCAGTCTTGAAAGGCCCTGTTTCTGATAGCGCACTGGACACAAATAAATATAAATTTAAATAATTAATAGAAGTATGCATGACAAGTTTCCCAAAGCAGTTAAAAATGCCTAAGCTTTGTGGCTTTTTTGAAAAAAGTCTATATAGGGGAACGGTTCGGCACTTCATCCTATAGCTCCCATTTCCATCCAATCAAAAACAAAGCAATGAAAAGGTATTTGATTTGTTATTTATTTTTGTGATTTTTTTCAGCAGTGAGCACGAATGTTAGTAAAAATAAGCGACAAGATTGGTACTGTATTTCTCTGTTTTGCGATGAGATGAATATATGTACAGTGAGATGGAAAACGGAACAGTTCCCCTAATTATATTAAAAAGGTTTAAAACAAATTTGTTACTATATTATCTATATTTCAATTATGTATAAAATATCCAACCAAGATAATTTGAAAAAAAAAACTCAAAACTTAAATCGCATGCCCGATTTAAACGAAATTATGTAGATTCGATCAACCTTTTTGATTTGTGTTATTCGTTGCCTAATGCAGGAATTTAACGTTCTTGGCATAGCATATGTGATAATATTGAATATGTGAAAAATAGAGTGCCTATTTGTTAGTTTAAAAAGCCATTTTGTTATGACAAATGACTGAAATGATAACATTTTGCATGAAAAAATTCAACCGTGATATTTTTCTGCAGAATTGTAATGTCTAAATAATTTGCCATGAGCTCATACTTACTTGAATAAAAAATCAAACTAATAAAGCTAAAAAAATAGTATTGTTTAGGCTAGCAAAAATCACTCTTCTGCATTTAAATTGGCAGTTGCAGTATAATTGTTCATAATATGGAAATTCTTTTCTATTTTTAATATTTACTCCCAGCAGACGTTGTCTTGCATAGTAAGCGAAAATGCGCGGTATGATCTGCCCATGCAAAATTACCATTCGAATGTTAATTTTAGTTTTTCATGATTTACTTAACCCTGCCTATGATTTTCACATGAGGAAATATCATATAAACCCGTCGGAAACTATAATGAACGTTTCCGCTGAAGGAATGAAGAAAATCCTTCCAGCCGTTTTCGAGTTATGCGGATACGAACACAACCATTTCATTTTTATTTTATAGTAGATAAATCTGTGGGTTATTTGAATTTTTCTCTAATAGTTATATTTTTTTTGTATCGGGAAATTTTTCATAATACCGGGAGAAAACCGGGAAATAACCGGGAATTTGAAATTCAAAATCCACTGGCCACCCTGGAGCTCGAAAAATTGAAAACCTGCATGTTGTAGTTTGGCGCTTACGTCACTTTCTCAGATTACGGTAGCATAAGCTTCCCTCCACCCTTCTGAGCATAACAAGTCATGAAAACAAATTTATTGCAAAAAAAAAAAACAAAAACCCTAAAATGAACTGGTAGTCTGGACATTCTGTTCTCATAATAAGGCCGGGTGGCACCGACCTGAAACGTCGAATAAGCTAATGGTCAGACTGTCTTCCGTCCCATAAAACCGTGGCGGGCCTTGTAGCACACGGTACAATCCTGTCACACAGTTGTCAAACCTGATTAGCGCTGATCTGGCTCGGAACACGAGAGTGTCAACCCTCGCATGGCCTCTCTGCATGCCGCAAGCTATGCATAGATAACATAGGGATCAATAATGCGACTACACCAGCAGGATTCGACAGCAGCCGCAAGGGGGACCCAACTGCAATGATTATTTCAACAAAATTAAAAAAAAAGTAGATGGAGGAGCGGTGTCTGGCGGTAAGGAGGACCCTTTTGCTAGACGAGGTAGCCTTAATCGGTCACCCCAAAGGTCGCCGGGGGAGGCGAAGGTGATGGCCATGGTGGGCAGATGAGGTGCCGGTCGACGTAAAAATGGACGGCCCAACTCTGACCAAGGTCATAAACTTGGTGGATAGCGGAGGCCAGACAATGGAGGTGATTACTGACGTTTCAGATGTAATTATGTCACTTCTGGATACCCGCGTAAACTATAGTAAGTATTTGAAACAAGCCGTACTGACCCTCAGCGCTTTAGTCGTGGAGGCGAAGTCAGAGTTGAAGACTTTGCTACAAGGATGTTATCGATCATTTAGTAATCTGCCTTCGATCATTTAGTAGTTTGTCAATAACTCATTCCAGAGGCAAAATTTCAAAATGTGTTGTATGGTGGACTTGTAGTGCAAAGGTTTATCTACAACTCTGCCTAACAGTTCGTTGTTTGAATTCAATTAATAACGAAAATATAGCGCTAGTAGCAGTAACTTAGACTAAATGATTGCGTATTTTGTTATCATTTAGTATAGGTAAAGCAACTAACACCATAACTCCTTTGATAGTGGAATTCGAACATCGACCTGTTAAGGAGAGTTGAAGAAAAACCTTCGCACTGAAAGTCCACCATACAACACATTTTGAAATTAGACCTCTGTAATGAGTTATTGACAAACTACTAAATGATCGAACGCAGATTACTAAATGATTGATAACATCCTTGCTTTGCTAGAGTCCGGTAAGAAGGTGGAGCACAAGACCACATTCTTACTGAGGAGAAGGAGTCGGCGGTGAAGGCCAAGAAGGAGGTCGAATCAGAGATACGTCTTCATCTTAAGAGAAGCGGCTAGCGGAGAGCCAGGTTGCGGAACTCCAAAAGCGGATGGTCATCAGCGGTGCAACTTCGAAGCTAAGTAAGGTCACGTAGGTCACGTAGCAAAAAGGGTTACAGTGCCGCCTAAGAGGAGAAATGCGAAAACTCGTCCGGAAAGGATTGAGCGGACAGTTGGTCCTAAGGATCAACGGAAAACAGTGCCTCCACCAAAGAGGGTAACTGAGAATCGCCGGGAGGAGGACCTTTCGTGGACGGAGGTCGTGAATCTCAAAAAAGCGAAGCGGAGTCGTCAACGAGCCGCAAGGAGTGCGGCAAATGGAGAGGCCACTGCTAAGAAGGGTAGAGCCCGTGAGAAAAAGGGTGCGCCTTCCAATGGCAGTGGCAAGCGAAAAGATAGAGGTTAGGCGATTTTCCGCAGTACTGTCGATAAAAGCTACGTCGACGTCTTGTAGAATATAGGATGCAACGAAAAGCTTTCTAGTCTAGGAGCAGATGTTAACTGCATCCATCTAGAAAATGGATTGTGGTTTGGAAAATCACAAAGCGCGTCTGGAAGACCGCTGGAAAATGGATTCAATGCGCTATTAACGTTCAAAATCTTACATGATTTCGTGACGGTCTTCAATTTTGAAATTTGACTTTGACCATTTGACTCCCTGTATCCAAGCCTCCCCCTTAGACGTCAAAAAGTTTCGAACATCCATTGCAAAGGCCTGGATGAGATAACCGAGGCCGGACATCTGGTAGGCGCACTGAGAGATCAGTTCATTGTCTAGATCCAAGAATCTGCGATTCGGTTACGCATAGGCTATGCGGGAAAGCAGGTTGCCTCATTCCAAGTACCTGTGGCTTAGGCCAAGAAGGTGCTGGATAAGGCAAAATTGAAAGTGGGCTGGTCGGTGTGCTCGTTGAGCACAAGCCAACCATTTCAGACCTGTTACAGGTGCCTTAGCCACGGTCATAAATCATATGATGCTGAAAGAGTCGACAGACGCAGGTATTCCAGTCAGCGAGCAGAGCTCTGAACTACGAGATAAAATGTAGCAAGAGAGCCTGCTTTGAGCAGCTGTGCATGATGGCCAATGACATCCCATGGGGAGATGCATACAGGGTAGTGATGGCTAGGACCAACAGCACGCCTCCTGAGAGATCCCCAGAAATGTCAGCCAGAATAGTAGAAGAGTTGTTTCCGAAACATGAATCATCGAACTGGTCCGCTACACCGCACGAGTCTGTCGAAGTGGTACTGCTAGTGACTAACGAGGAGTTTATCGTAGCTGTAAGAAAATATAAGTTCAATAAGCCACCAGGCCCGGATGGTATTCCAAACCTGGTCCATAAACACGCCATTCTTGCTGATCCAGATATGTTTTGGAGCTACCTCCAGCGATGCCTGGATGAAGGAAACTTTCCAGACCGTTGGAAACGGCAGAAATTGGTGCTATTGCCGAAGCCCGGCAAACCGCCGGGAAATCCTTCAGCATACAGATCAATTTGCCTACTCGAAACAGCTGGAAAGTTGCTAGAGAGGGTGATCCTGAATAGATTGTCGAACTATACGGAGTGTGTTGGTGTCTTATCTAGCAACCAGTATGGTTTCCGTAAAGGCCGTTCTACCATCCAAGCAATTCGGTCGGTAACGGATACGGCAAAGGTAGCGCGTGGTTCGAATAGGCGGTTACACTTGATGTAAAGAATGCGTTTAACAATGATAGCTAGGTAGCTACAGCTGACTTGCTGAGTTGAAAAGCAGGCCAAGTTCCCGTTGGAATGTAGAGCCATTGAAGAAGAAGAAGAAGAAGAAGAAGAAGATGGCTCGTAAATGATAAGATTCTTTTAAACTATTTGAAAGGCATTTAGGAACGATGAGTAATGAACTTCTTAAAGAGCGCGCATGTCTGAAGAAATCTCGAAGGTCAATTGGAGGGTCGTTTGAAATTTTGAATGTTTGGATACAGATTCTAAGCCTTAAACGACTTGTAAAATCATATCCAAGTATTGCCTTTTTATAATTAGATATATGGTCGAACTTTTTAGATTAAATGCATATCTGGTGACAGCATTGAACACCTGGTTAAGTTTTCTTGATTTTTTCTTAGTTACAAGGCCAAACAATATCTCCATATTTAATCAAACAATGGAACTAAGAGAGACCTAACCAATTGAACCCGGATGTGTTAAGGAGCACAATGTCTCAGTAAGACAAGCGAGTGTAAGGCATTATAAATTTTACTGCAAACGGTATTAACCTGGGATATTCAGTTAAAATTAGAATCCATCATTAGGCCAAGATTTTTGACTACATTAGAATATTCAATGATATCCCAGACCTACTATATACAATAACGACACGTTTAGTGTGAAAAATAATCGTATGAGTTTTTCCTCCGTTGAGTATCAGTTCGTTATTCTCGCTAATCTGAATGTCAGAATTAATTTGATTTACAGTTTCAGATATTGTATCAGGCACTCCTGATATGTATAATTGACATAAATGAAATCTACAATATGACAGATTCAAAAGTAGATCATTGAAGTACATCGAGAAAGGTTCGGTCTAAAAATTGAACCTTGTAGAACCCCACGTAGGACAGGAATCAGTTCGGATTGTTGGTTTTTGAAATCAACGTATTGCATTCGATCGGATAGGATTAATTTTATGGAAAATTGGTCTAAGTAGAAATTATACTTTAACTTGTTACACAACTGTCTGTGATAAATAGAATCGAATGCTTTACTGAAATCCAGAAGATAAAGTGACCATTTTGTTGTCTAATGCTTCTCTAATGTCGTTTTCAATTTTAATAAGAGCAGTCACAGTGCTGCATGTTCCTCCTCCCCCCATGTAAGATTTTTCCCATACATTTTTTTGTATTTTATGGAGCGTAAGAAAATGGCAGAATCATTAGCGTAAATAAGGGGGGCTAGGGAGGGGGCTTAGCCCTCCCTAGAAAAAAATTAGCCCCCCTAGGATTTGAAAAGTTAGTTAGCATTGATATCAATTTTCAACATACAGCATAATGAATTACTGAAAAAGTTTGAAGACAAAAGATTTATCTCCCACATTCACCCTATCATAATGAAATGAAGACAAATGAGCTTGTTTCTTATTTCTGAGAAAGATTCCTGTGTGGCAGTGAAATGGCACTTGGTGTTAATTTTTAAAAGGCAATATCTAATTGATTTGAAAGCATCAAAGTAAGCTTGATATGAACAATAACGGAGGGCCATTAAAATATCAATCAAAGTAATCTTGGTACTTCGCCAGTAGTCAAAGACATGTGGTCACGGACTGGAGTGACAGTTTATCAGCAGACTTCCGCTTGCCTAGCAGCATGATAAGCTCTACAATTCCCATCAGCATTTAAGAAAAATTCTCATCAGATTCCGAGAAGCATTTTCATTGGAAACTCTAAATAAATCCTCTCAGAATCATCGAAGTCCGGAATCCAGAAGAATTCACACTGAATTCCTTTCGGATTTGCTTAGGATTTCCTTGCCGATTTGTTTCAGAATACTCCGATGATTTACTTCGGAATCCCTTGAATATTTGATTGAATATTCTCTCGACAATTTGCCCGGGAATCCCTCAATGATTTCCTGAGGAATCCCTCTTATGATTTGCTTCGAAATCCCTTGATGAATTGCTTCAGAATCATTCGACGATTCGCTTCAGAATACATCGACCGTTTGCTTCGGAATTCGGACTCCCTCAACGATTTATTTCGGAATCCCTCAAGGAATTGCTTCGAAATCCTTCGATGTACGTTGGAATTTCTGGAGCATTTTCAACAGAATCTCTGCAACATTCCCGTTGGAACTCCTGCAACATTCCCGTTAGAATTCCTAGAGGATTTCATTCGGAATCTCTAGAAGATTCTAATTGGAATCCCTGAAATATTTCCGTCGGATTCATTCCCGTTCCAATTTACGAAATATTATTCCAGGAGAATGCAAGATGCCTAGAAGATCCATTGGAATTACTTATCCTTGGAGGATTCCCGTCGGAATCCCTGGAGAATATTGCATTATTTTTTATTCTTTTGAGATAGAATATTTATGAAATGTGCAACAATATTTACTGCCTCGGTTGGAACCTGACGGCGCGCGGTCGATCACATATTGGCCTTTGAGTGTGCGGAACAAACTAGACCATCATTTGAAAAGGGCGTAACAGCCAAAATTTATTTCTTCTGATTCTTCGTCTACGCATATAGCTATATATGTGTACGAAGAATCAGAAGAATTCAATTTTGGCTGTTACGCCCTTTTCAAATGTTGATCTAGCAAAGCCGAGCGTTACTACACTTAGTTGAAATAATCATAGGTTGTATACTATTTCGCCCAGAGGCGCGGCCACGTTCCGAGACGTGGGTAGGACAAAAACTCGAGAATATAGTTTTATTAAATTTCAGCGACTTCCGGAGATAAAATATTGAATGATTTCAAGCAATTGTCACTAACTTCTAGGAATTCGAACCTTTAGAAATCTTCAGAAATTTAACTACGATCTACCAGTAAAGCTTATGATCGTTTAAGAATTTTTAAGGGTATTCAGTACTATTTACGGGCTTTCAGAAATCTCAGGAACAATGTTACGCCGAATTTCAGACTATTATGTTTCTAACTTCTAAGATTTCAAGCAAACGTAGGTATATTTGTGATTCCTACAGATTCCAATAAACTCTTAGAAGCTTGGAGAATTCTTTTTTCTCATAGGCCTGCTACCAGACATCCGGATGTGCTACAATCATCATAAACTGCTTCATATTCGAATATTTCTGCTATTGTTCTCTCATATCCTTGTCTAGTTTCTCAACTTTGGAAACAACTTTCAACTTTCTCAAATTTATTTATCGTCGTCCAGCAAACTGAATTGTTGGAATTGCTTCCGTAAATTTCCTGTTACATAAAAATTCATCTAAGTTAGTTTTGTTAGCTGAAAATCCAGCAATTCTTTGACATTGCTGAACATCCAGCAATGTATAAGCCGAACACTTATATCACAGACAAACAGACATAACACTCGACAAATCTCCGTCGTTCACTGATTTACTGGTCAATTCAAATAATCAATAGTTGGTCAATCGATCTCTCGTGGCGCGTGCACCGGATTTGCTCGAGTTTGACGTTTGCACACTACTACCATCTGGTTTGTGGTTTGCCCAACTAACTAAAATCAACAGATGTCGTTAGTGTTTGAATGATGATGAATTTGATGAGTGAATGTTCAATGTTTTATGTCTGTTTGTCTGTGCTTATATTTTTATTCGATCATTTCATTTGCCATGTTGCGACAGATGATAAAAGCCAAAGCGAAAGCTGAACCGAGGAATAAATTGATAATTTGTGTTTTGGAGATGACAACAGCAGTTCGTAAGCAGTTTGCATCCTACATATTTATTCAAGACTTATTGAATGGGGGGAGGGGGGTCTCATGTTTTTATCATATTTTCAATGAAAACTAATGGCAAACACAAACTTAAGATTTTGCTGAAAAATCAGTAACATTTTAGCCACGATAAGATTGCTGAAAACCAGCAATAGTTCTGTCAAAACGCATTGCTGTCTTGATTGTTGTAAATACAGCAAAATATTTTGCCGAATTTATTGCTGGCTGAATAGCACAAAAAAAATCAGCAAAAAACTGCTGGTTTCCAACGAAAAAAAAATAGTGTGTATATACAGTAGGTTTGGTATAGACTACATCGTAGCGCAATTTACACTAGTTCTAACCAGTCACGGAGAAGCAACCATTAACAAGTACAGTCAGTCTTAGCTAAGTTGAGCTAAGCTATAATCTTGTTTAGATATTCAACTTTTGATAAATTGACAGGCTAATTCTTATGAAATTTCAGACATTCTCTGAACCTCCTTGAGCTAGCAGAAATAATTACGTACTTCCAGAAAGTTTTCAACCATTTTTATGGAAGAGCAGATACTATTAGAAACTTCACGACTTCTTGGAAAATCTCAATGCATCATTGAGCACCAGAGCCGTAGCGTGGAATCCCGGCGCCCTTGGCGAAACATTCATTGGGCGCCCCTTTTCTACAAAGGAAAAATGTACAATATTTTACATTTGGAAAAAAATTTACATTTCAGGAATTGTAGCTTGCAGAAAATCCTCCTAATTCCTAATTCTAACATTGAATTTTTGTGGTATTTTTTGGTATGGTATTTTCATTCTGTGACCTTAGCAGAACCATGTTAAGAGATTTGAGAATAGTGAGGGGGTGAAAATTAAAAAAAATGATTGCAATGCATTATATTCCTTCAATTATTTCTGAAAGCCCTCTGTAGTCTATGTACGTATATAGTCAAGGCAGTATGGATTGCCAAATATCCATTAAATAAAAAATAATAATTTCCGAACGATATAATGAACTTACGCAAATCAAACAGAAAAATGTCGGAGCTAGTTGGATCACGAAAAGCCCTATGGTCGAGATCCCGATCGGCCCTATTTGGATCAAGATAAATTCTAAGCCGGACGATGATTTGAAGGAATATTACTGGACTTGGACTGGACTGCAGTTAAATCCAACTCTGACGTAAGTAGACCGATGGTAAGAATCACCATAACCCTGCTTGTTATCCATACCCGTATCTGGAATGGATCTGTTAATGGCCCAAACCACCATCGGACCTGCCCTAACAAACATTGGAAGCTGGTAAAGCGTTAAAATATTTAGTGTGAAATAGACTTCTTCATCCAAAAAACTTGCCAAATCAGCTTAATTTGTTTGTTGAGACTAAGGTCAAGAAAAAAAATCTAAAGTATATCAATGGTTTGGAAACACCATTGGACCTGTTAGTTCAATGATATTCAGCTAAAAAATGGGTTGATCGATGATCGAAGTTGGACCATAAAGAAAAACCCAACTCTTGAGTAGGTTGGTTGGTGACCGAAATCGACATCGGATCTATTCGAATTAAGTGAGTGAGTGAGGCTGTCGGTCAATTGGAGGCACTACTGGGCTCTGTAAATTGTTGAGTCAATAAAATATAATTCTAAAGTGAGTTGTTTGATAGTCGGAGTCGTTATCAGAAGCAGCAGGACAAGGGAAAAATACAACTTTGGACCAATATCTGATAGGTTTTTTAGGAAAAATCCGTAATGAACACTGAGGACATTAAAATGATTCTCATGGCCTTTTTTCAGATACATGAACATTTTCTGAACAAAACAAGCAAATTTATTTCAGAGATGAGCCATTTTTTGGCAAGTCTTTATAATAAAAACAATAATAATAATCTTGAGTTTACACAAAACCCATACCGCACATACTAGTTTTTCCTGGTTAAGTTTTTTTAGTTAACCAGCTGAAGCCCCTGAAAGAATGTGCTGAGAAAACTGAGTTATATCAAATAATTTAAATTGAAAGTAAATTATCCTCACTACTGGATTACATCACGGTCCCTGGGTGATAGTGGAAAAATGGAACTCATCCGATTACGCGGTGCAGGTATTACACTCAAATAATAATTTGAAGATGATACTTTTGGATACTTTTTATCAAATTGGCCCCTTGTAACCGCTTCCGGAAGTCCAGAACCAGAATAGATATTAGGACTTCAAAGTTTTCCATATAACATGTTGATGTGGAAATAAAGAAATATTATTGTTTGCTCTACATGACTCAAAATATCTCTCCTATCGATCTATGGACTTTAAAGTCCAATTTTTCTGCCTCTTAGTAAAATTCTGTTCATACGATGATTCTTGATTTCAGCGCCCCCCTAGTGGCTGGCGCCCTTGGCGGGGGCCAACCCGGCCAACCGCACGCTACGGCGCTGTTGAGCACTTATTCGAATGAAAAAATCTCTCACAAACTCTGGGAAGTCTTTCGAAATAAATTTCTCCTTTACAATCCCTGGAAACCTCCACGATTGTTAGTTTAACCTCTGATAAACTTTCAAACCTCCCTTCTCCCTCTAAGCGTTACGTAATTTGTGGACGTTTCCTATTTTACTTTTTGGCGCTAGAGTTCTAGAGTTACGTAGTGTAAATCAACGCCATCGCTTGGTGAGATTGAATTTGTATGTCGGGCAGTCTGCGTTGGAGACGCTGAAGAGCTTTACACACGTTTTCAACAAAATTTTGTATGAGCCTCCATGTCTGTTCTGTGGTATTAGATCTTTTAGTTATCTATATGGTATGTTCTTACCATAATCATGGGTAGGACAATGCTTCGACTATCCTACCCAGGTATTTTCATGCGTAGGACATGTCCTACTTGTCCCACCCACTCCCGGCGCCACTGATTTCGCCGAAAAACATTTCGCGGATTTTTTTTTGCGGTACGACATTCCGCGGAATGTATCAACTCTCCGAAACACATTTCGCAGAATGCACCTTTTTTCCGAAAGACATTTCGCGGAATGTACCTTTTCACCGAAAATCATTCCGCCGAATGCCATTTGGCCGAATTCAGTTAGAATAATTATCATTCAAATATTTACCGATTTCTGCTTAATTGCATGCAATCCGGGCATTTTTTTGGATTTAATGCTAACCCGACCCGTTCTCGAGAATTTTTGCATTCGTAAAACCGTACTCGACCCGAACCCGACATAATTTAATTATTTAAGCCCGCACAAAAGTTTTCCCCGTAAAATTTAAACTAGATATGTGTAAAAAAATGTAAGTCCAAACAACGAACTAGCCTCACAATTAGCAAAACTGAATAAAATAATTTTCAGTATTTTATTTCTTAAGCCGGTACGCGACCCGGACTCACAAACCCGTACCCGACCCGAACCCGATATTGTACTAATTTTTCAAACCCGAATCTGGCGATTCGGGTTGCAGGTTTCAAAACCTGAAACCACACCATATGTTCTGCCCGGTATAAGGCGAAAGGAGTTGCTAAGTTGTTGCTGAGTTGCTTCTTTAAAAGAACGCGTCTGTCCGGTATAAGGCAAAGGGAGGGGTAATGCCTTCTTTAAATGAATGCATCTGCCCGGTATAAGGCGAAAGGAGTTGAAAATGCCTTCTGAACGGAACGCGTCTGCCCGGTATAAGGCGAAGGGAGGGGTAACGCCCTCTTTATATGGATGCATTTGTCCGGTATAAGGCGAAAGGTGTTGATAATGCCTTCTTTAAAAGAACGCGTATGTCCGGTATAAGGCGAAGAGAGGGGTAATACCTTCTTTAAATGAATGCATCTGCGCGGTATGAAGCAAAAGGAGTTGATAATGCCTTCTTTAAAAGAACGCGTCTGCCCGGTATAAGGCGAAGGCAGGAGTAACGTCTTCTTTAAATGGACGCATCTGCCCGGTATAAGTCGAATAGAGTTGATAATGCCTTCTTTGAAGGAACGCGTCTGCCCGGTATAAGGCGAAGGGAGGGGTAACGCATTCTTTAAATGGATGCATCTGTCCGGTATAAGGCGAAAGGTGAACATTGACTCGCTTCCTC
The DNA here is from genome assembly GCF_024139115.2 of Armigeres subalbatus. Taxonomy (NCBI): domain Eukaryota; kingdom Metazoa; phylum Arthropoda; class Insecta; order Diptera; family Culicidae; genus Armigeres; species Armigeres subalbatus. The sequence continues at coordinate 158,767,794 of NC_085139.1, forward strand.
TTTTGTCCCAGCTGAATCTCAACGTCAGCCAACAAAACCTTCGTTCTAGACAATTCTTTTTCCTCCGCGGTGCCCGAACGAATTACGGGCACAACGAACCATTTTTGAGCATGTGCAGAATTTTCAATCGCTGCTCAAATGAATTCACCCTGTCACACTTTTAGAAAGGTTAGTTTAAATTGTTGATACTAGATCTAGACTAAGTTAATCATTGTAAATAGTTGTAAGAAATAATTGTATTGTGTATCATTTGGAGTGAAATTGTATTCTGTTGGTACGAAAAGACGAAGAGGTTTTGCGCCCATTTGAGAGAGAACAAAAAGAGTTCAACTCAAACGGGCTTTTCCCTTTTCCTAAAAAATAAACAAATAAACAAAATAAACGAAAGGAGTTTATAGTGCCTTCTTCAAAAGAACGCGTCTTTCCGGTATAAGGCGAAAGCAGGAGTAACGTCTTCTTTAAATGGACGCATCTGCCCGGTATAAGTCGAATAGAGTTGATAATGCCTTCTTTAAATGGATGTATCTGCCCGGAATAAGGGACAATTGAAATTTTGAAAACTACTTCTACATATTCTGGGAGGCCTTCCTTAGCGGGAAGATGCGAGGCTGCCAAGCAAGATTATGCTGAAGAAGGCTGGGTTCAACTTCTGGGCCGGTCTAGGAAATTTATCAAAAAAAATTTTTCGACTTTTTAGGTATAAAAGTTTCAACGTGTTAATCTCGTGTTAAACAAATGCAAAAAAATAGTAACATGGCTTAGAAACCTCGCAGCTAATGATTCTGAAAATTCTGAATGGACAAAGGCTATTATTATTATTATTCCGCGAAATGGTGCAATCCGCGAAATGGTACATTCCGCCAAAAGTCATTCGGCGAAAAGGTGCAAACCGCCAAATGTCGTACCGCGAAAAGTTACAAACCGCCAAATGTTATTCCGCGAAAAGTTCAACCGCGAAAAGGAACTCCGTGAAATAGTTTTCGGTGAAATGTTATACAATCATAACCATACGCTATCAATTTGAGTCGTTGTAGCAATCATCGGCAATAAACACACTTCGATACTGTGGGCTACAACAGAAAGCACGTGCTTGAGAAAAGAGAATATGGATGAGTGTGATTGATCCGCAATTGCCTTAGGTGGTTGGACCGGATTTATCACATTACCACTAAAGCCCGCAGTCCACTGTTTATCATTTTGACAAATATTTGTGAAGTTTATCCGCACATCTATCAGAGTGATTAGAAATCGACATAGGTTTTAGGCTGACTTGACAAATATTTGTCATCATAACAAACAGTGTACGAAGGGCTTTAGATAACTTAATGAGGTGGTAAAATGTTCCAGATTTTTTTTATAAGAAGCTCAAAGTAAAGTAAAAAGATGAAGGGGCAATAGCCCCCTAGGCATTAAGCCTTATCTTAAATTTCTATAACAAAATTTGTTAGAAACTTGGTGCAGGAAATTTATAACAGAATCAGATACAAAATATATTTGTTTACTGAGCAGTTGGAAATTTTTACAGGTCGTTATAAGTCTCGAGATTGTGACCAACAATAAGATGTTTTTATTTCTGTTTGAACAAGATAATTTTTCAAGAACATAAAACTAAGCGCATTGCTAAACAGGATAAAGTACCTAGTTATAAAAATGTTTTGAGAATTCAATATTCTCGATATATTAGAATGTTATGTATTCGGCTCAACAGACTGAGGTCGTCAGTTCATTTTCTTTGCGAGCCACTGTATCGATATGCACTAGATGCGAATTGGTCAATGCCCAGTTGTTTGATCTCAGAGTTTGCCACACGATAGCTTCTCTCGACCTACAGAGATGCGCTCGCAGCATTACGAGTCACGATGTAGGGGCAGTTAGTTTTAATTCGACCGCCGGTGATACCGATCGTCGGCAGTGCGCCGCGTGTTAGTTCTATAATAAATTACAGTCCACAAGTCGTTGAATTAACAGTTGTCGTTTTCCGTTAGAAGTGCATCAATAAACTTTTATTCATTTGTGACCGTATCACATTGGTGGTTTCGCGTAGTTTATCCGAAGATTGATTTGCGGGTGCTTTCGCTGAAGGGCGAACCGGGAGTATCCCACAAGGCTAACATGATGATACTTTTATGCCCAGGGAAGTCGAGAAAATATCCAACCCGAAAATTTCCTAGATCGGACCGGGAATCAGCATGGTCTTGCTTTGTAGCCACGCAACTTACCGCACGACTAAGGTATCACGCTGTTTTATCCGGTGGCCTTATACGGTCATAAAACAAGGATGTTAAAGATGGCTGATCGAAGAGCTTTCGGCGGGAGAGAACAGCATCTGGTGGCGTCGTATAAATCACGAGTCATACAAGGTGTATAAATGGATATGGATATGTTTGAGATTATACAACACGGCAGACTATCGTTGACTGGACACGTCGTCCGTATGCTGGAAGAGCATCAAGTGAAGATAATATTCAGTAGAGAACTTGGAAGAGGCCGTATGCTTCCTAGCAGTCCACGTACAGGATGGCTTCTTGCAGTTGAAACGGGCCTGAGGGCGCTGGGCGACTGGAAGCGTCGGTGGGTGTCACTAGTGTAGGAATAAACCAACAGAGAATAGACACACATAAAAACTTGCAATCCTGAGAAATTTTCATGGACATTTCGAAAGGAATCGAAGGCAGTGACTAGTTTCCTACCCACTTCTACGATCTGCAACATGGCTCTAACTTTTATGTCTGAAAAGTAGCTACAAGTTTTATCACTAAAAACAGCGAAACTGAATTTCCTCAAAAGTACGAAAAAAAATTTCTCAAATAATATTGATATCAAATAATAAAATTTTTGTTTTAGCAAATCAGACACAAATATCGAGATTGCAGCGTTTGCAGAATAAGATTATGCGTTTGATTTTGAGATGTAACAGATTCACTTCCTCAACTTTTTTGTTGGATGCTTTGCAGTGGCTCTCGGTGAAGCAAAGAATTGTGTATTTGACAATGGTGTTCATTTTTAAAGTAATTAACGGATTGCTGCCTCGATATTTGTGTGATCGAATTGAAAGAGGAAGTGACATTCATAGATATAACACTAGAAACGCGGAAGATATAAGAACACCATACTTTTTGCATGGAGCTTCACAAAATTCTTTGTTTTCTAAAGGTATCAATTATTTCAATTCGATGCCTACACATATCAAACGTGCAACTACATTATCACAGTTTAAGAGACTTTGTGTTTCACACGTAAAAGCTGCCTTTTAAGCAGCTACTTAGTTGACTTTTTATAATTCAATAAATTTTGTATCTTGACGAAGTTTGACCTACGGATTGTTTGTTTGGACAATTGTATTTTATATTTATTGAGGCCATGATAAACTGTTTTGTTCGCCTCGATGATGATGATGGATTTTATATATATTGACGTAATTGTAATCTGACCTTTTTTGTGTAGTCTACAAAAGTTTGAGTCTCGCGCGCAAAGCAGATATGGATGATTTTAAAATTTATGTACAGACTTGCGCATTTTCAACTGTTTGAATGATTCTTCGGATTAGTAATGGGCGATCTGGTAGAGTTTTGTTCCTGTGGCTGATACCGAAACTTTTGATATCGACGGAGCGGTAACACAAGTTTTAGTTTTGTTGACGACTTAGATTATTAATTTTATTGATGCTTACGAGTGATAAACGTGGTCTTGTATAAACATGAAACGCGATTCTTGGTGGAACTTTTGAAATCTGTGCGAGAGGTATCACAAGTTTTGCATTTTAGTATAAACTCGAAGTATCACTACCGATGCTTATGAGAATCTGTAGATGAAAACAACAGTTTTTTTTTTTAATTTACATTTTTTGCTGGATAGTAATGAAAAGTTATGTAATTCATATCTGTGATGGTAATCAGATCGTTTTTGTTTTTTTGCAAATCTGATTAAATTGTTATTATATCATTCAATTAATTATCTTAAAGATAAATCGTCTAGCTCAAACCTTTGTAGGGGTATGTGGCGGGACCATCATCATCATCAAAAAATTAAAAATAAAAAAATAAAAATATTTGTGAGCGTTGAGCATCAAATTGATATATTTCAATGATCAAGCTCAAAACAAGTAAACCTCAGAATTCTGTTCCTTTGCCTTTGTAGCATTTTTCCACACAAAAGTAAAAATTTTACTATTATCATTGTTTGCTTTGACACAAATTCCATTTAATAATTATACGATTAAAATTCGAAACCTCTATTGTTAGACGCCATGTAACGGGTATATTGAACCCAAAGATTGAAGCGAGCGACTTTCCTTCTGAGTTCAACACATGTACCTTAATTATTATTTGCTCAGCAAACTTACTATCGAAACCCAAAGCTCATATCGACAATAACGATGGACGATGATGACGTCAAATCTGCAGCTAAGTGATCTTGCATGAGCCACTCACGGACTTTCAAACGAATTATTCCGTTCATCGACGGCATGAGGTTGGAGCAAAAATCCTCAACAACAGCAGCAGCATACGCATGGCATCTCCGAAATGTTCGGTTTTGCTTTCGCCCGATTCCCTGCCGCCGCCGCCGGTACGCACCGAAGGACCGCGGTTTTCCTCTTCTTCCGATCTGTTCTATATAAAGTCGTCCAAAGAGTGTCTCTGGCCAGCTATAAAGTTTCCGGTTACAGAAGAAGTTGTCCCCCACGGAAGGGCCGAAGTGAAGTGAGAACGCACGTGCCGTTTCTGGTGTTTTTCCTTTTCGTTGGCCGCTGGCAGCGAATCTTCAGTCCCTATTAACCAAACTCAGAACTGGGACCAGTGTCTCTTCAAAGCGGCAATTGAGGTGTGAGTGTGGTGGAGTGCACTTTTAACAACTATTGTTGGCAGTGACCGAAGACAGGTGTACCATCGCAAATATATTGATTACAAGCCGACCGGAAACAATACATCATGCGCCTATAATTCAATATCCACGCCACATCCAGATAGTTCTGTGTTCTGCTGAAAGGTTTGTAAACGCAATCATTTAATAACTGTTTCAGGGCGATTGCTTTATCACTGGTTGGGTGCGATACATCCGAACCAAAAAAAGTGAAAGACAACAAAGCAAGGATAATTACATCGTTCCATATCGTGATTTGATTGCTCGGATTATACAGAGCTACGAACCTGAATTTGCGGCGTGCTAACATTTCAGAGATCAATTAGTGCATTTTATCACTTTCAACGTTTGCGAGTCCTTAAAACTAATGTCCGTTTATTTAGTTTGTTTAGTTATTGACTTAATCGTGGGATAAAATGGAAACAGGAAAAAGATTTAGTTGTATGGCAGCTTCTGCCGCCTTTTATTCTACTCAGTTCAGTTTAACCACATAGCTCGTTTTTCTGAAAGTCTCTTGAAATCAACATATAGGTACTAACCAGGTTTGAATTAAAAATCAAATAATTCGATTGAAATGGGGCTGAGTAATAAACGATGGGAATATAAATTAATCCTGCCTAAAAGATATTTTCTCTATAAATATTTAATGTGCAATCAAGAGTCCAAGCGCTTATTGGTCTATTTAAAGTTTATTATTTCAAATTCCTTTTATTTTAAGATAACAGAGCATGTTTTCTAAAAGAAACATCTTACGGAATTCCATTATTATATTCTCAGATAATTCCAGGCAGGATAATATAAGATTAGAAATCTGAGGGAATTTTTATCCTGAATTCCAGAACTACGAGGCCGGACTCTCGAGGAATTTGGAAAAAGAAATTAAGAGCTTCAGACTCTATTAAAACAAAAATAAGCTGGTTTTGGATGAATCACCTATCCAAGCAATTAGTCGTTTGTCTGGCCGATTATATGACCTAACAAGACATGACTCTTTCTACTTTATTATAAAAAAATAAAGCAGTCACCTTTTACCTATTCATATATGTATTTCTAAAATCTGATGTACAACTATGGCAAAATAATTGCAACTAACAGAAATTATTCATTGATCTGTATAAAATAATGCTATGACGAACAAATGTCAGTAAAAACATGAGTGCTTAAACAACTTAATTCAAGTGTTCTAATAATAATTCACATACCGTCGTGTGGGTTTCTTTTGACAAATCAGGGGTTACTTTGGACATTTTGAAACAAGAATTACAGCGTAAATCACTATCTTGTTATCACCATCCGGGTGTCTTGTTGATAGTTGGATGGCAACGTTCTGTTTTCAAATTTGGTATTTTTCGCGTAATTTTGTTAGAAAATCAAAATTCAAAGTAACTTCCAGGGTCAAAAAGCCCCGATGAGTAATCCATCTGAAACAAAATTTAATCGATGAACTTTTGAAAACTGCATTGCATCTTTACTTACATCTTACTTTCATCTTTAATCCTTGTGATATACTCAAAAAAAATATTTATGTATGTAACTCCATTGCTATTTGTTCTTCGACTGACGGTTCTCGATGGGGTTAGGATCGGGTGATTGAAATTCCCTCGCCATTAGGTTGTTTTCTCTAAAACCACTGTTAAACTATTTAGGTGGTATGTTTTAGACCATTGGCTTAAATAAGGGGAGCTAGGGCGGATTTAGCCCTCCCTAGAAAAAAATAATCCCCCTAGAATTTGAAAAGTTAGTTAGCATTAATATCAATTTTCAATATATAGCATAACTAATTATTGAAAAAGGTTGAAGACAAATCACATATTCACCCTAATGAAATGAGTGCAAGATTAATGAGCTTGTTTCTAATTTCCAAGGAAGATTCCTGAAAAGGAAATATCTAATTGATTTGAAAGCATCGAAGTAAGCTTCATATGAACAACAACGGATAGCCACCAAAATATAAATCAAAGCAATCGTGGTATTTCGAGTCGAAGACATATGCTCATCCATCACGGACTGGACTGATGGTTTCAAGCAGACTTCCGCTTGCCTCAGCATGATAATCTCCATCATTCCATCAGCATTCGAAGGATTCTCATCAGAATCGAGAGGAATTCCAGTTTTCGAATTCGAGAAGAATTTTTATTGGAATCTCTGAAGAAATCCTTTCAGAATCATTGCAGCATTCCAACCGGAATCCAGAGAAATTCACACTGGATTCCTTTCAGTAATGTTGAGGAATACCCTTCGGAAATCTGCGGAGGATACCCTTCATAATGCATGGAGGATATGCTTCAAAATCTCTCGTTGATTTGCTTCGGAATTCCTCCGGAATCGTTAGAAGATTTGTTTCGGAATCGTTCGGATATTTGCTTAGGAATTCTTTGACGACTAATTTTAGGAATACTTCGACGATTTACTTCGGAATCCATTTGTCGATTTGCTTAGGAATCCTTCGGTGAATTGCTTCGGAGTTCCTCGAAGATATAGATCGGACTCCCTCAAAGATTTGCTTTGGAATCCCTCGACGAATTGATTCGGAATCATTTGACGATTTGCTTCGAAGTCCTTCGATGATTTGCTTCGGGATCCCTCGAAAGATTGATTTTGAATCCTTCTACGATTTGCTTCTACATCCCTTAAACATTTCCCACAAAATACCTGGAACATTCACGTTACAATTCCTGGCAGATTTCCGACGAAATCTTTAGAACATTACCGTTAAAACTCCTTGGAACATTCCCGTCGGATTCCCTGGTGGGTTGAATTCCTGGAGGTTCCGTTCGGTATGCTTGGCGGATTCCCGTCGAAATCCCTGAAGGAATGTTGTATTATTATTTTTTTCATTTGATGTAGATTATGAAATTATGATTTATGAAATATGCAAAAATATCCACTGCCTACTTGTGGGAACATGCCGTTGATCCGTCACATATTGTCCCTTGAGTGTGCGGATCAAAGCCGAGCGCTACTACACTTAGGGCCGATTTCTTCACCTCCGCTTAGTGCTTAAACCAGGTTTAAGCATATGGGAAAGCACCGCTGAAGAGTTAAGCGGAGGTGAAGAAATTGGCCCTAGACAATAGCCATACGCTAATCGTTAATTTGCTGAAGTGTGCAGTTTATTAGCAAATACTATCCAGCGTCAGGCAGCGTAAGCGATTAAGTATGTTGTTGCTTATGATCGATTCATAATTTCCCGATTTGATCAATCAAACTAAGGCCGTTATAGAACTATGATCGTATGCTGACAGGGAAGTGGAGGGGGGTTTGCTCTTTTCCGGAGAAGCAAATCTGATTGAGCGTCTGTTCTCCATGTTAGAAGTGGCTCACAACAGCTTCTGTTCCCCATACTAGGGGTGGCTAATAGTCGTCCGGACCAGCGAGAGTTCTAAGCAAAACTGTACACCATGGTTTACCGTAAATTTTTGGGCGTTTGGTGTCAGGCCCTGCAAGCCAGCCTTGAAAAGGAAAAAAACCCACGATCAATCAGTAAGGAAACATGGACCGTAACAATCGGCGTAGACCACTGCGAATTAAAGGAGCTATCAATTGGATGCTCGGTTCGTAGAACTGCAAATCTTTCAATATCATCGAAAATGCTCCAAATTATGGTGATCGCAGCACCTACTTCCAACAGTTCAAAAGTATAAGATTCCTAATGTCGTTCCTGTTCGCGTGACTAACATCTAGGTTACTTTGACCTGACAGCCAAAGTACTGGTACTACAAGTGTCAAACCGATGTTGGCGATGGAATTAAACATGCACTACAACATGATGCATAAATTATGGCCAATTGAAGCTTGTTGAAGCATAATTTGGCAAAATAACTTAAATGACTACAGCGCCACTAGCGTTCTAGTACTTATGCTTCTACTAGAACTCTACACAGCCTTCCGGCTCAATGGGGCCCTTTTTGGAAACGGCTGGATCACAGTTGAAGCAGCAATTGACGACGCAGCGATGAACAAAGTCGACGGAACGATTGGTTCGACGAAGAGTGTAGAAAGATTCTGGAAGAGAAGGACGCAACGCGGACGGTCACGCTGCAGCAGGCAGAAACTCCGCCTTGAAGAAACGGAGTGCGAAGAAATGGAACACCTGTGCCATCATTAAGAAACACACATGCTCTATCAGAATTCTTAAGTTCAGCGTGCTTCGTGCTGCGACCCGAGATGTGCAGGGATAAGGATAGGAGCATCATGACCGACGAATGTGTGGTGATCAAAAGATGGAAGCAGCACTTCGATGAACACTTTGATGAAGCTGAGAGTACATGCGGTGAAGATCAGGGTAGCAGAGGAGACGACTACGTTAGTTCAGCGGACTATGGAAACCAGAGAAAAGGTAAGGATGTCAACTATTGGAGCTGAGCTCATCAAGATGGACCCTGAAAAGCTGGCCAATTGTCTACACAGGCTGATAGTCAGAATCTGGGAAACAGAACAGCTACCGAGGTGGAAGATGAAGAGGCATACCCCATCTACAAAGAAGACCAAGCTGTCTAACTTTAGCAGTTACCACCCAAATGTCGCCAACAATATATATCCTAGATCATCTTCCGCCATCTATATGTAATCAATAGTGAATGAGTTCGTGGAGAACTTACCAAGCTGGCTTCGTCGACGGCCGCTCGACGACCAAATTTTACTATCTGGCAAATCGTCAAAAATGCCGTAAATAGAACTTGTGTTTATGAGCTTTGAGCGGGGCAAACAAATATTGCACTAGAAGGTGTCATATGTAGAGCCGGGTGAAACAGTCGGGGTACGATTTTCAACAGATCCAGTCAATTTAATTGTTTTGTGGATGATACGGACAATGTCGGCTGAAATGTGAAATGTGACAGAACTGGTACCGGACTAGCTCAGGGGTTCCTTCTAACAGGGTCGGCGTACTCGGGAAGACAAATGGACAACATCTAAAACAGATAAACAAGGAGGAACAAAAAAATTTAACAACACCATCTTTTAAAATAAATCATAAATCATTGCGCTGAACAGAAATAATATTTTCAAACATGGATACATATGAACCGTTTGTTTGAGAAACTGCATATGTAACATTTTGGCCAAAATGAGATTTTTATATATTCTGAATCCTCGTCCAAAAATACGTATTCTGGCAAAAATACGAAAAAAATTTTGTTCAGGAATGTATGAAAATTTTTCGTTTGTTGAAAACTCATATGTCCACGTACTTTGAAGCAATTGTAGATGTACTTTCATGTTTTTCGTGCCCAGTGTAGTTTTGCCAAAACTATTGATCTGTATCGATGAAATCGAATGATTCGATAAATTTGTTCAAAAACAGTTTCTTTGTTTTCTCGAAATAGTGTAAAATGGACTTATGCAGTTTCTCAAACAAATGATTCATATATTAACTGGAATAGTACCCTAACACCCCCTAAGGAGGTAGAGACAGAGAGGGTAAGAGTCGGATTACTTTGGACTTGAGGCAGGCTACAGCTATCTCATTGGGTATTACGGGTAGTTTGGGAGTTCTGTACTGTCGTTCCACGGGCTCGGACACGGGATGCTCAGTGGCTCATCGACTATTGGGGAAACCCGCGGACCTCACTAGCCCCTCACATCTTAAATGTCCATCACTATCAGGTGGGAGCTTGCACTGAAACCAAAATATGGCAAAATTTTAGGCATATTAGCACAGACAAGAAGTAAAAAGACAAGAAGAAAACAGACGTTCATCTTAAATCCTGTAACTTTGTTACACTTTGTACTGGTCATTTTGAAGTATGCCCCCGTTGCTCGGTACTAGTGTGTTGATAATTTTGGTGAAATTTCACCGTAGGTATTATAGTTTTTAGTGCTGGTGTTCATTCTGATTCGCCACTAGACGGTAGCTTAACCTTGAAATTTTTTTTTTCAGCGGCGGCGCGACAGATCCGTTGATGATCAGCGGCGCAGATCCGCGTGAACCAATTTTTCCGGATTTATTTTTTTTAGGAATTTCACGGAAAGTTCCTGCAGGATTTCTTGCGGAAGTTCCTTCAGGAAGTCCTCCGGAAGTTCCTCCAGAAAGTCCTTCGGAAGTTCCACTAGGAAGTCCTTTGGAACTTTATCCAAGAAGTCCTTCGGAAGTTCCTGCATGCATTCTTTTGAAAGTTCCTTCAGAAATTTAATCGCAAGCTCCTCCTAGAATTCCTCAGAAAATTTCTTCAGGAATTCCAAGTAAAATTCTCCGGAAGTTCCTTCAGGAATTCTTCCGTAAGCTTCTCCAGGAATTCCTCTGCCAGTTCTTCTAGAAATTTCTCCGGAAATTCCTCCAGGAAGTCCTCCAGATGTCCCTCCATGAATTCTTCCGGAAGTTCCTCCACGGAGTCATCTGGAAGTCTTCTGAAATTACTCCAGAAATCCCTCCAGAAGTTCCTGCAGCAATTTTCACGTCTACGTATCCAAAATTTCCACCAGTATTTTCTCAAGAAATTTCACTGGAAACTTTTCCCGATAAATCTTCATAAATTACTTAAAGAACTCTTCAGAAGATATCTCGAGAATTCTTCAGAAATTCCCTCTGAATTCCTTCCGTAACTCACGGAATTCCTCTAAATTCACCTGGATTTCTTCTGGAAATTCTTCCAAGAATTTCCCCGAAAATCGTTGACATTTTTTTTCATTCGAGAATTTCCCCAGAAATTTCTAGAAAAATTCTTTTGCAAATTTACTTGGGTATTCTACCAAAAATATCTTCATGAATTCTCCCAGAAATTCATTCATGAACTCTTTCGAATTCTATGAATGCCCTCACAATTCCTGTGGAAATTATTTGAAAATTCCCTGAAGATTCTGCCAAAAGTCCCCTAAAAGTTTCGTATTCTCCCAGAAATTTCTCCAGAAATTCATTCAAAAACCCTTAAGCATTTTTCTCAAGCTATTTTGCGGAAAATTTCTCAGGAACTGCTTCAAGGAATTCCTTTTTCTGGGTGAATTTTTGATATAAACATATTGTGGGAGCATCCGAAGGAGTAATCGAATGTTTCCTAAACGATTTTCTGAGGAAATTACTGAAGAAATTTTCGAGGGAGTCCCTATTCTTGGAGGAATTTCCGATGGTATATCGGGTGGAATTTTTAATGGACTTCCTGGAGAAATTTTCAATGGGATTCCTAGAAGAGCATGTGGAAATAAATAAGTCCTGAATTTTACAGGTCAAGTAGAAAGAATATTAAGCCGGAAATCGGATGCTTTGGCATCAACGTTTCTTATTCAATTGTATTGGGTGTATATCGTTCATTTGTCTCAGAAGGTCCTTGTGTGTCCAAAGTATGATTTTTTTTTGGCTCCATGATACTTGCATTTGTGAGTAGGTCGTCATCCAATGATTTCGATTTTTAGACTTTATCGGAAATAAGAATAAATGGCGCAAAACCGCAAAATTGTGAATGGATAATTATCATACACTAAGCACGAGCTCGCAAAATCTTCGGCTAAAAAGTTCGTTTATTACTGATTTTCATCAAAATATTTACCGTATCTTAGCAATCAGAAACTCATTTAACAGATTTTGGCAAAGATCATGTTTGCTGAAACTTGGCGGTGCCACCTCGAAAATGAACAAAAATGAAAAAAAATTAATTGTATGAACTTGACTAAAAATATGTACTTACGACAGGAAATACTATTCAGGATAATGACTACAATTTATAGTAGAGCTGGGGCTGAACTTCGCAGAAAAATTATATGTAACCTTAACCTACTGTATTGAAAAGACATCGGCGTGGTTTTTACAGCGTGGTTATATTTTTTTATTCGGCGACGTGGTAATTTTCCATACGGCGCGCGCCGATTTATTTTTGACGACTGCGGCGGCGAGAGAGAAACAACAGACGTGGCGGCGCACGGTCGAAATCCATTTTTTTAATCATTAGACCATTCAGAGACCATTGGTTGTAGCTCTGCTCGCTCTTACCCGCAGAATCAACGGAAGGTCCTTAAAACAAGGATGCACATTTGAATAAGCTACCGATTACCGATAATTGAATAATTTGGTTTCCCTAAAACTGAAAGTAAGACATTGATTGGTTGGAATACCGTTGATGACTATGACTATTTTTTATTGGGTTTCCAAAATTGCTAACGGATATACTAGCGAAGTAATTTTCTGGATTCATTAAAACTTTCCCAAACTCTTAGAAATTTAAAAAATCATGGGCTATCAGATATGTTTATGGATTTTAATACTTTCACATTTATGTTATTCGAATTGGAATTCTAGTATTTCCACAGGATTGCGAGTTTCTCAATGAATCATTAATAACCATGGTGAACATTCACAAAGGGTTTCTATTTTCGAAATCTTCTGGATTTTATAAGAAACTCTGGAACGCTCATGGATTTGCAAAATTCCTTACATATTTTCCTGGTAGCATGTCGCTATATAATGTTGAATATTCATTCATTGATTCTTTGATACCCCAGAAATAAGCCAGCCAGGGTCGTGGGCCCTCCAGCCGTGCAGTAAGACGCGCGGCTACAAAGCAGAAATGCTGAGGGTGGCTAGGTTCGATTCGTGTCGGTCTAGGCAATTTTCGGATTGGAATGTCTCGATTTCCCTGGGCATAAAAGTATCATCGTGTTAGCCTCATGATAACGAATGCAAATGGTAACTTGAAACCTCGCAGTTAATAACTGTGGAAGTGCTTAATGAACACTAAGCTGCGAGGCGGCTCTGTCCCAGTGTGGGGATGTAATGCCAATAAGAAGAAGAAGAGGGTCTTAAATAAAGACATAAAAAAGCAATACGTAATAACTTCTAG